>NW_007221391.1:0-5670 GCF_000164805.1 Carlito syrichta | reverse complement strand
AATAATATTTATATATTTAGATAAATATTTATATATTTATATAGACTTAGATGTCTATATATATTGACATTATATATATACATGTATACATGAACCTTTACACATACACAGACATATGTTCCCACCTTCCTCTAAATGTCGTAACTGACCAAAAGAATCTAACTATCGCTGACAGCTAAATTGTTTAGGTCAGCTTGCAATATAGGAACACAACCTTCACTCACTTACCTAAAAGGTACATCCTGGCCCTCATTTCCAGTTTCTTTGGTCTCATTCACAAAACAATAGATATAATATAGTCCCTCATACAGTTCAGAACAACATAAATGCAAAGTGAGAGGCACTGAAGACCTTGTGAGGGAGAAAGTACTATCTTCATTTTTCAGGAAAGGAAGTGAAGTAATATCAGGGAACCTGAAAGAGTCACCATCGACTAAGGCAGATGGAACCAGGACTAAAACACCAGAATCATGACCCCAGAATGGCTCTATCTGCAGGGAGAGAGCTTTCCACCTCCACCTGCCTCACATGGCAAGATCCAGGGGACCAGAGGAAGCTCCTCTCTGGACCCTCGGTGGCTCTGAAGTGCTGGAATGGGCACCAAAGGGTAGAGAGAGTGTCTTTGTTAGTGATGTCATTGGAGCTGCCTGGAGATGGCAGAAAGCAAGGTTGGCCATTATCATGTACAAGACAGATGTGTTTAAGTTGAGGATAAACCTAAGTTCCATCTCTCCTATCTATTTCGTGGGAGGGTCTCATAGACATTTAAACACAAGAGGCAATTACACGGGGAGAGCAATTTCTCTAAGCAGGTGTATCTATTTTCTGCTTATTCAAATCAAAAGTAGTAAAAAGAGTTGCATGTAGCTGAGAGCGGATAACCCCGGTGACTGTGAGAAGAAGCTGTGTATATTTTGCAGAGTGGATAAACTGAGTGGTTCAATAATTTTTGAAAGCAATTTGCAAAACCGCTGTAGGGGATGGATAAGTAAATGTTGATTGATTCATGGAAGGATGCAGACTCCAGCTGAGGCAGATGGCTGGAAAGGTGCACTCTGGAGCTCTATTTCTTGTTCCACTCCTAATTTGCTGCTTCTGATGCAAGCGATTTCAAATTGGCATGCCTGGGCTCCCTCCTCATAAGGATCTCACCCCATTTGTGAGTATGACTGAAGGGGGCTGAAGTGCAACTCACATAAGAACAAGGTGATATTGGCAAGTGGGTGGGAAAAAAATGTGATAAAGAGGTCAAGTGCACATGAAGGCTGGATGCGGAGAGTCTGAAATGCAACCAGCTGCAGATTTACAGCCATCATTGCTCTCTGAAATCCACAGTAATGTTGAAGGAATCAAAGTCTGAGTGTCTCTGTGGAAAGAGTTTTCTCTAAGATCAAGCTCTTCTTCACCCTGTTGATCCATGAATAAACTACTTAATAGCACAGTGTTCTGCTTTTATTTTGTTAGAGAAAGCCACAAAGGTCAAACTTGCATATCCTGGTCAGCAGAATTGAATTTCTCCTCACTGAGACACTGTATCTTGATCTATGGCATGATTCAGATTTTAGATAGTTTATTCAAACCATATTCATTTTCTCAAGAATTCCCAAATTGCTCAAAAAGAACATCATTTCAAAGAACATGAGTAGGTGGGATTATAGTATCTGATAAACTCAACAAAATAAAAAGAGTGATGAAAAATTTCCTATTTAAAAATATATTTCAGGAATTTTAGCCTGAAAAGAGGATGAAACTCTGATGCATGCAACAGCATGGCTGAAACTTGCAGGTCTTATGCTAAGCCACAAAAGGATAAATATTGTATGATTCTATTTGAATGAGGTGTCTGGAGAAGTCAAATTCAGGGAGACGGAAAATAGGAGTCACCAGAGTCTTGGAGGAAGAGGGAATGGGGAGTTATTGTCTAATGGGTGAGTGCAGAATTTCACTTTGAGGCAATGAAGAATTCTGGTGAAAGATGATGGTGATGGTTGCACAACAATGTTAATGTTCTTAATGCCCCTGAGCCATATAATTTTTTAATGGTAAAGTTTATTTTGTGCCTATTTTGCTACATTAAAAGTATATGTGTGTGTGTATATATGTGTGTATATGTAGATATGTGTGTGTACATATATGTATCACACAAAGTAGACTTCCTAACACTACATATAATGCAAAGATTTAATCACTATATAAAGAAAAACACATAATATGGGTAATTTAGAAGATAAATTTGCAAAAAAAAAATTAGGTATACTTTTCCAAACTTTAATTAGTCTCACCAGGGAAATTGTAGACAAACTTTTAACCACAAAGTCCTTAACTAGGCTTTATGTAATTTTCAATATATTTCTGTCCATCTTGACATGGGAGTGAGGCACAAAGAAGACAGGAAGGAAACATTGGAAAACTTGCTTCTGTCTCCCATATGTCATTCCCATACATTAGGTTCTTGTTTGTTGTATTGTTCTATTTAAAATAGAAGTAAAACTATCCAATATAAAGCAAAGTCAGTTTTAAATATCTTGTAAATATGTGGGTGGGTGTAGAATTTCAGTTTGAGATGATGAGGCACTCTGGAGAAAGAAGATGGTGAGGGTTACACAACAGCGTGAATGTACTCATTGCCCGCCCTGAACTGTACACTTAAAAGTGATTAAAGTGGTAAGGTTTGTGTCATGCATGTTTTACTACACTAAAAGTATACGTAGAGAGTGGTGAAGGGTTTGATTTGTTGAGACTCTGTTTTGGAGCATGTGGCGGTCGGCCTGGGCTGTTTGCCCACTGCATCGCATTATTCCTCGTGGACCTTCTGCACACTGTCAGAAGTGGCATGAGCTAGGAATCAGAGCATTCTAGAAGCCAATCATTACTGGGATCCCAAAGACATTAGTCCCTTAATGACACTGGCTTTACAGAGCATATTAAAATAGCACACTTTTCTACTAAAGACAGCTCTGAGAATCATCTATGAAGAGGAAAGAGGAAGAAAAAGGATGACTTGGTGTATTCAGATGGAGGAGAAGAGAAAAAGGGTCAGGAGAGGTCTGGGGAAAGGAGAAGAAAAGCCAAAAAAGCAGTTTGGAGGGGGAGATAGAGGCATAGGGTCACAGGTCAGATAAAGATCAGAACTAGGGATCTGCATAGGGCAAGGTGGGTCTTAAGCCCTCCCTCAGCTTTAGCTACTGAAAGGTAGAATGGTTTAGATAGATGGAAATGTGGTTGAGAGCCTTGGAGCAGCTTGGTGAAAAAAATGGTGGACCTCAAAGGACACAGGCCAGGACAGGACTGTACCACATTGGGACAATTAACTGTCACCAGCACCAGTCTAAGAAGAAGTGATGACCCAACAAAGCACACTTAAACAGTCCTTAGAGACATAAAAGTCTAAAACACCTGTCCTTGGACATACATTATGTTAAGAGATGAATAGACAATTATACTTATCTTCTCCTGGTCATTTACAAATCCTGGCAGAGTAATTGGTTGAAGTTAAAGCACGTTAAGATAGGATTAAAACACCTTAAGATGATTATGAATGAAACTGAACTCTCTTGTTCCCTAAAGGGAACAGAAGCCCACACCCACTCTTCCGAATCTGCTGGGTAACAGGAAGGAGAAACCAAAGATCCTCTGGCTTTGTTGGATAAAGACTCCGAAGTCTAAACTCCACTTGACCCTATAGAAACCCACATTCAACGGATGACGTTCTCGGTGGGGAAAGAGTGGGGGGGGGGCTTGAGGCCTTTTGATGTTCTGTCTAATCTGAATGTATAACAGGAAGTGAAATGTCCTACACTCATCCTTCCCACTCCCTTAGCACCATCTTCCCATCAAGAAGAGTGGCAGTAAGAAAAGAACTAGAGGTCAACTGCCCAGCCCTGTGCTCCTAGGGGATGGGTCAGGACTTAGTGCAAGTGGCTCTTCCTGACTTATGTCCCAAGTTCTCATGATTGGTTGAGTGGCCAGAAGCTTCTCCCTCAGTGGCCCGATTGTAGAATCATCACACCTCTGCCATCAAAATTCAGGGGCTTAGTCACAAGCAACATTTCTTGGCATTGTGTGACTGAATTCCCAGTCATCGGTCTCTCTGGCATTCACCTATGGAAGGCTGTCTCTTTGCTGTTCACCCTTCCCAAACCATCCCCACCACCTGGAAAGGAGCCTGGCAGCTAATTAAACTCTGTGAATATTGCAGACAGCACGTACTTGCCTGAGCATTCTACATGGCCATTTTTATTGATTAACCCACACACCCGCCTCCTTTGAGAGGCGCCCAGACCAACGAGCTGGGTTGATACGTGTCCAGCAAGCTGTGGTCTGCTCACTACCACAACCCTAGTGACTCTTGAGCTACACATCACTGTGACTGGTAGTTTTCGCCAACAGAATCTTCTGGTGAAAGGGGAAGAGCTTCACATGGAGTTGCCTGAGTGGGGTTGGATTTTACCAGGTGTATTCTTCGCCAAAAAGCAGTCATTGTCCTGCTAGCAGGCTCTTGTCAAAACAGCATGCCATATGCCTGTCACCCAAACATGGTAACTTTCATGGGGTTGGCATAGGAGATCTGCAAACATTAAAGGAAACTCCACAAAGTCCACAGATGACTGTGGAGGTCTCTCAAACATGAGGATTCCTTTGGTAACTCAAGGGAGCTTTCCAGAAGGACTTGGTCTTTATAAGCATCCTAAGAGTCATTTTTCTGACCATGGAAGTCATCCAATCTGAGCAGATGCTAAGGAATCTCCCCTGTCTTCACCTGAAGTGATCAGTGACACTGCTTAGACCACAGAAGCATGCAGGTCAGCCTCAACTCTCTGGCCAGTGTTGTTGCAGATGACAGACCTGCCCTAGATGCCTTCCTTATTGGCCAAGGCAGAAGCTATGCAATTACTAAGACATCCTACTCTTCTTGGATGAATGCCTCAGACCTTGTGGACACATCCAAACAGAAACCTAACGAGAGAGCCATGGGGCGTTCTACAGTCAAACCTGATGGCTTATGTCAGGGTTCGCAAATGTTTTCTGGAAAGAATCAGCCAGTAATTATCTGGGGTTCGCAACTGTGGCCCTTATGAGTGCAATAACACTCATAGAAAACACATATGTGTAAAGCTGGGCATGGGTGATAGTTTCCCAACTCGCAGTTCAGGAGGTTTGCTCTGTTAGCTGGATCCAGGAGTTGACGTGGAAGGTCTTGGTAGGTCTCTACTGCAGGTTGGCTTCCTGTTGCTAGTAGTCTAAATTAGATGAGAGGGGAGGCAAATCAAACAGATTTGGCCTCTCCTTATGCTGATCGGATTAATCATAGTGGCCAACAAAGTGGTATACTCATGGGGAAATGCGTCATATTTTGGGGAGATAATTATTCATGGGTCTTTCAGATTTTGGTACATCTTGTGAGCAAAGGCACGGACTGCCCTGCATCTCCGTCTATCTTCCCAAGTGTATGTAAAGAGCACACAGTGTGAATGTTCCCCAACATGAAGAAGACTTCTTCCCTGTTTCCTTCTCATCGCAGGCATATTTTCCACCCCTTATGAAGGATCTGAAACTGGACATGGTGGTATTGTGCCCATAATTCCAGCTACTTTGCAGGCTGAAGCAAAAGGATCACTTGAGCCCAGGAGATTGAGGCTGCAGTGAGCCATGATTGTGCCACTGTACTAT
>NW_007221390.1:0-2818 GCF_000164805.1 Carlito syrichta | reverse complement strand
AAGAAACTGAAAACTAACACTCAAAAATCCAGTTCACAACCAGTCACTAGACATATTCTTTGAACTCATCTAATAAGTTGAGTACCAAATTAACCCCTTCATACATTACATGCTCTGATTGGGATTCCAGTATATTTATGGAAGACATGACTGCAGATTTGGGATTTTAAAAGCACATGATATTGGTAGAACTGTACTATAGGAAAGAAAGAGGTTTTCTCCACCATCCTTAGGACGAAAACCCAGTTCCTTAAGACCCCAAAACTACAACCTCCCTTTCATATTGATATACAACACAAGATCCCTTCTTGAGTTTGCCTTAGGCCACAATAGAGAAAGGGGCCTCATGGCATTCAAAACAGAGATAAGAAATCTCAGGACCCTCAGCAGGGGAGCCCTGTGGCCAGAGGAGAATTTCAAAGTGGCTACTTGAACTATGCACTGAGTGACAACACATTTGTTTTACAACACATGAAGCATTAACTGTTTGGTTGAGATTTAATGCTTTTTTTTCTAACTAATAACCTGTAGTGTTATCACAGCAAGGCTGATTTTATAACTACCAATTTATCTAAAAGTTCTTATAAAAGTCCTGTTTATTCACTCTTTTTCCTAAATCTGGCAATTTCCAAAGGTTTATAATGAAGTCAGATTTTCATCTCTCTCTTCCTATATCTTATTAGTAAGGGAATATTGAAAGTGCATGGGGCAGGGACTTTGTCAACTGAAGTACTAAGTCTCTGGCATCAATACCAGGATAGATGTGTGAGTACAAGCTAATGTTAATCTACATCCCAAGGGTGTTACATTAACATTTTTAGTGCCCTAATCAAGGACCAGCCACAGGTAGTTACTCTGCAATATAAATATCATGCAAATCCACACCATAAAGTTTGTTGAAAAGCACACAGAATGTCAGAAATAATTTTCATGAATAAAATAAATGAAGCTCCATATAGCATTTAGTGAAAAAGACTTTATAATTGCCTGACGTCCAGAAGCCTGACCTTCAGTGTCATTGAAAACTTCCCGTGTCCTTCAGCCCTCTTCTTCCCAGAGGTCCCTGTCACTTGCCTCTGCCTCCACGGTGGGCTGGTTCTGCCCAATAATTCTTCCTATGTCCACAGGTCTGGATGGGACACCACACTGCAGAGAACAGAACTACCAGAGCAGGCTTTATGGCTATTTCGTTCTTATAGACTTTATTTCTTAGAGAGGTTTTAGGTTCACAGTAAAACTGAGCAAAAGATACAGAGGTTTCCCATAATGGCCCTTGCTCCCATACGTATAAAGCCTCATTCATTGTCAATATATCAATATTCCCCACCAGAGGGTACATTTGTATCCACTGATGAACCTGGGCACATCACTGTCACCCGGAGTCCACAGTGTATATGAAGGTTCAGTCTTGGGGCTGGACATTCAGTGGGTTGGGACAAATGTCTGTTGACTTGTATCCACCATTACGGTAACACACAAGAGTAGCTTCACTGCCCTAAAAATCCTCTGTGGCCCACCTATCCCTCCCTCCCTTTCCCAACCCCTGGTCCACTGATCTTTTTACTGTCTCCATAGTTTTGACTTCTCCAGAATGACTTCTATAGTTGGAGTCATGCAGCATGAAACCTTTTCAGATTGCCTTCTTTCACTTAGCAACGTGTGTTTCAGTCTTTTCCCTGTCTTTGCATGGCTTGACAGCTTGTTCCTTTTAGTGCTGAGTCATATTCCACTGCCTGATTTATTTAGGATTACTGATGTTTATTGTGGTTATTGGTATAGTTGGATTCGTAACTGCCATGTGTATAACTTTTCCTATGTGTTGCTTTCGGTTTTGTTTGTATTTTTACTTCCACTCTTTTTCTGCCTTTTGTGGTATTTTTTTAATATGATAGTATTTGTGCTTGCTTACAAAAATATGTGTGAGTGTCAAAATTATGCATACAATTTTGTTGTAACAAAAGACCTGGCAGAAAAATAATATTTATATATTTAGATAAATATTTATATATTTATATAGACTTAGATGTCTATATATATTGACATTATATATATACATGTATACATGAACCTTTACACATACACAGACATATGTTCCCACCTTCCTCTAAATGTCGTAACTGACCAAAAGAATCTAACTATCGCTGACAGCTAAATTGTTTAGGTCAGCTTGCAATATAGGAACACAACCTTCACTCACTTACCTAAAAGGTACATCCTGGCCCTCATTTCCAGTTTCTTTGGTCTCATTCACAAAACAATAGATATAATATAGTCCCTCATACAGTTCAGAACAACATAAATGCAAAGTGAGAGGCACTGAAGACCTTGTGAGGGAGAAAGTACTATCTTCATTTTTCAGGAAAGGAAGTGAAGTAATATCAGGGAACCTGAAAGAGTCACCATCGACTAAGGCAGATGGAACCAGGACTAAAACACCAGAATCATGACCCCAGAATGGCTCTATCTGCAGGGAGAGAGCTTTCCACCTCCACCTGCCTCACATGGCAAGATCCAGGGGACCAGAGGAAGCTCCTCTCTGGACCCTCGGTGGCTCTGAAGTGCTGGAATGGGCACCAAAGGGTAGAGAGAGTGTCTTTGTTAGTGATGTCATTGGAGCTGCCTGGAGATGGCAGAAAGCAAGGTTGGCCATTATCATGTACAAGACAGATGTGTTTAAGTTGAGGATAAACCTAAGTTCCATCTCTCCTATCTATTTCGTGGGAGGGTCTCATAGACATTTAAACACAAGAGGCAATTACACGGGGAGAGCAATTTCTCTAAGCAGGTGTATCTATTTTCTGCTTATTCAAATCAAAAG
>NW_007221389.1:0-5309 GCF_000164805.1 Carlito syrichta | reverse complement strand
TACTATCTTCATTTTTCAGGAAGGAAGTGAAGTAATATCAAGGAACCTGAAAGAGTCACCATCGACTAAGGCAGATGGAACCAGGACTAAAACACCAGAATCATGACCCCAGAATGGCTCTATCTGCAGGGAGAGAGCTTTCCACCTCCACCTGCCTCACATGGCAAGATCCAGGGGACCAGAGGAAGCTCCTCTCTGGACCCTCGGTGGCTCTGAAGTGCTGGAATGGGCACCAAAGGGTAGAGAGAGTGTCTTTGTTAGTGATGTCATTGGAGCTGCCTGGAGATGGCAGAAAGCAAGGTTGGCCATTATCATGTACAAGACAGATGTGTTTAAGTTGAGGATAAACCTAAGTTCCATCTCTCCTATCTATTTCGTGGGAGGGTCTCATAGACATTTAAACACAAGAGGCAATTACACGGGGAGAGCAATTTCTCTAAGCAGGTGTATCTATTTTCTGCTTATTCAAATCAAAAGCAGTAAAAAGAGTTGCATGTAGCTGAGAGCGGATAACCCCGGTGACTGTGAGAAGACGCTGTGTATATTTTGCAGAGTGGATAAACTGAGTGGTTCAATAATTTTTGAAAGCAATTTGCAAAACCGCTGTAGGGGATGGATAAGTAAATGTTGATTGATTCATGGAAGGATGCAGACTCCAGCTGAGGCAGATGGCTGGAAAGGTGCACTCTGGAGCTCTATTTCTTGTTCCACTCCTAATTTGCTGCTTCTGATGCAAGCGATTTCAAATTGGCATGCCTGGGCTCCCTCCTCATAAGGATCTCACCCCATTTGTGAGTATGACTGAAGGGGGCTGAAGTGCAACTCACATAAGAACAAGGTGATATTGGCAAGTGGGTGGGAAAAAAATGTGATAAAGAGGTCAAGTGCACATGAAGGCTGGATGCGGAGAGTCTGAAATGCAACCAGCTGCAGATTTACAGCCATCATTGCTCTCTGAAATCCACAGTAATGTTGAAGGAATCAAAGTCTGAGTGTCTCTGTGGAAAGAGTTTTCTCTAAGATCAAGCTCTTCTTCACCCTGTTGATCCATGAATAAACTACTTAATAGCACAGTGTTCTGCTTTTATTTTGTTAGAGAAAGCCACAAAGGTCAAACTTGCATATCCTGGTCAGCAGAATTGAATTTCTCCTCACTGAGACACTGTATCTTGATCTATGGCATGATTCAGATTTTAGATAGTTTATTCAAACCATATTCATTTTCTCAAGAATTCCCAAATTGCTCAAAAAGAACATCATTTCAAAGAACATGAGTAGGTGGGATTATAGTATCTGATAAACTCAACAAAATAAAAAGAGTGATGAAAAATTTCCTATTTAAAAATATATTTCAGGAATTTTAGCCTGAAAAGAGGATGAAACTCTGATGCATGCAACAGCATGGCTGAAACTTGCAGGTCTTATGCTAAGCCACAAAAGGATAAATATTGTATGATTCTATTTGAATGAGGTGTCTGGAGAAGTCAAATTCAGGGAGACGGAAAATAGGAGTCACCAGAGTCTTGGAGGAAGAGGGAATGGGGAGTTATTGTCTAATGGGTGAGTGCAGAATTTCACTTTGAGGCAATGAAGAATTCTGGTGAAAGATGATGGTGATGGTTGCACAACAATGTTAATGTTCTTAATGCCCCTGAGCCATATAATTTTTTAATGGTAAAGTTTATTTTGTGCCTATTTTGCTACATTAAAAGTATATGTGTGTGTGTATATATGTGTGTATATGTAGATATGTGTGTGTACATATATGTATCACACAAAGTAGACTTCCTAACACTACATATAATGCAAAGATTTAATCACTATATAAAGAAAAACACATAATATGGGTAATTTAGAAGATAAATTTGCAAAAAAAAAATTAGGTATACTTTTCCAAACTTTTAATTAGTCCTCACCCAGGGAAATTGGTAGACAAACTTTTAACCACAAAGTCCTTAACTAGGCTTTATGTAATTTTCAATATATTTCTGTCCCTTCTTGACATGGGAGTGAGGCACAAAGAAGACAGGAAGGAAACATTGGAAAACTTGCTTCTGTCTCCCATATGTCATTCCCATACATTAGGTTCTTGTTTGTTGTATTGTTCTATTTAAAATAGAAGTAAAACTATCCAATATAAAGCAAAGTCAGTTTTAAATATCTTGTAAATATGTGGGTGGGTGTAGAATTTCAGTTTGAGATGATGAGGCACTCTGGAGAAAGAAGATGGTGAGGGTTACACAACAGCGTGAATGTACTCATTGCCCGCCCTGAACTGTACACTTAAAAGTGATTAAAGTGGTAAGGTTTGTGTCATGCATGTTTTACTACACTAAAAGTATACGTAGAGAGTGGTGAAGGGTTTGATTTGTTGAGACTCTGTTTTGGAGCATGTGGCGGTCGGCCTGGGCTGTTTGCCCACTGCATCGCATTATTCCTCGTGGACCTTCTGCACACTGTCAGAAGTGGCATGAGCTAGGAATCAGAGCATTCTAGAAGCCAATCATTACTGGGATCCCAAAGACATTAGTCCCTTAATGACACTGGCTTTACAGAGCATATTAAAATAGCACACTTTTCTACTAAAGACAGCTCTGAGAATCATCTATGAAGAGGAAAGAGGAAGAAAAAGGATGACTTGGTGTATTCAGATGGAGGAGAAGAGAAAAAGGGTCAGGAGAGGTCTGGGGAAAGGAGAAGAAAAGCCAAAAAAGCAGTTTGGAGGGGGAGATAGAGGCATAGGGTCACAGGTCAGATAAAGATCAGAACTAGGGATCTGCATAGGGCAAGGTGGGTCTTAAGCCCTCCCTCAGCTTTAGCTACTGAAAGGTAGAATGGTTTAGATAGATGGAAATGTGGTTGAGAGCCTTGGAGCAGCTTGGTGAAAAAAATGGTGGACCTCAAAGGACACAGGCCAGGACAGGACTGTACCACATTGGGACAATTAACTGTCACCAGCACCAGTCTAAGAAGAAGTGATGACCCAACAAAGCACACTTAAACAGTCCTTAGAGACATATAAAAGTCTAAAACACCTGTCCTTGGACATACATTATGTTAAGAGATGAATAGACAATTATACTTATCTTCTCCTGGTCATTTACAAATCCTGGCAGAGTAATTGGTTGAAGTTAAAGCACGTTAAGATAGGATTAAAACACCTTAAGATGATTATGAATGAAACTGAACTCTCTTGTTCCCTAAAGGGAACAGAAGCCCACACCCACTCTTCCGAATCTGCTGGGTAACAGGAAGGAGAAACCAAAGATCCTCTGGCTTTGTTGGATAAAGACTCCGAAGTCTAAACTCCACTTGACCCTATAGAAACCCACATTCAACGGATGACGTTCTCGGTGGGGAAAGAGTGGGGGGGGGGCTTGAGGCCTTTTGATGTTCTGTCTAATCTGAATGTATAACAGGAAGTGAAATGTCCTACACTCATCCTTCCCACTCCCTTAGCACCATCTTCCCATCAAGAAGAGTGGCAGTAAGAAAAGAACTAGAGGTCAACTGCCCAGCCCTGTGCTCCTAGGGGATGGGTCAGGACTTAGTGCAAGTGGCTCTTCCTGACTTATGTCCCAAGTTCTCATGATTGGTTGAGTGGCCAGAAGCTTCTCCCTCAGTGGCCCGATTGTAGAATCATCACACCTCTGCCATCAAAATTCAGGGGCTTAGTCACAAGCAACATTTCTTGGCATTGTGTGACTGAATTCCCAGTCATCGGTCTCTCTGGCATTCACCTATGGAAGGCTGTCTCTTTGCTGTTCACCCTTCCCAAACCATCCCCACCACCTGGAAAGGAGCCTGGCAGCTAATTAAACTCTGTGAATATTGCAGACAGCACGTACTTGCCTGAGCATTCTACATGGCCATTTTTATTGATTAACCCACACACCCGCCTCCTTTGAGAGGCGCCCAGACCAACGAGCTGGGTTGATACGTGTCCAGCAAGCTGTGGTCTGCTCACTACCACAACCCTAGTGACTCTTGAGCTACACATCACTGTGACTGGTAGTTTTCGCCAACAGAATCTTCTGGTGAAAGGGGAAGAGCTTCACATGGAGTTGCCTGAGTGGGGTTGGATTTTACCAGGTGTATTCTTCGCCAAAAAGCAGTCATTGTCCTGCTAGCAGGCTCTTGTCAAAACAGCATGCCATATGCCTGTCACCCAAACATGGTAACTTTCATGGGGTTGGCATAGGAGATCTGCAAACATTAAAGGAAACTCCACAAAGTCCACAGATGACTGTGGAGGTCTCTCAAACATGAGGATTCCTTTGGTAACTCAAGGGAGCTTTCCAGAAGGACTTGGTCTTTATAAGCATCCTAAGAGTCATTTTTCTGACCATGGAAGTCATCCAATCTGAGCAGATGCTAAGGAATCTCCCCTGTCTTCACCTGAAGTGATCAGTGACACTGCTTAGACCACAGAAGCATGCAGGTCAGCCTCAACTCTCTGGCCAGTGTTGTTGCAGATGACAGACCTGCCCTAGATGCCTTCCTTATTGGCCAAGGCAGAAGCTATGCAATTACTAAGACATCCTACTCTTCTTGGATGAATGCCTCAGACCTTGTGGACACATCCAAACAGAAACCTAACGAGAGAGCCATGGGGCGTTCTACAGTCAAACCTGATGGCTTATGTCAGGGTTCGCAAATGTTTTCTGGAAAGAATCAGCCAGTAATTATCTGGGGTTCGCAACTGTGGCCCTTATGAGTGCAATAACACTCATAGAAAACACATATGTGTAAAGCTGGGCATGGGTGATAGTTTCCCAACTCGCAGTTCAGGAGGTTTGCTCTGTTAGCTGGATCCAGGAGTTGACGTGGAAGGTCTTGGTAGGTCTCTACTGCAGGTTGGCTTCCTGTTGCTAGTAGTCTAAATTAGATGAGAGGGGAGGCAAATCAAACAGATTTGGCCTCTCCTTATGCTGATCGGATTAATCATAGTGGCCAACAAAGTGGTATACTCATGGGGAAATGCGTCATATTTTGGGGAGATAATTATTCATGGGTCTTTCAGATTTTGGTACATCTTGTGAGCAAAGGCACGGACTGCCCTGCATCTCCGTCTATCTTCCCAAGTGTATGTAAAGAGCACACAGTGTGAATGTTCCCCAACATGAAGAAGACTTCTTCCCTGTTTCCTTCTCATCGCAGGCATATTTTCCACCCCTTATGAAGGATCTGAAACTGGACATGGTGGTATTGTGCCCATAATTCCAGCTACTTTGCAGGCTGAAGCAAAAGGATCACTTGAGCCCAGGAGATTGAGGCTGCAGTGAGCCATGATTGTGCCACTGTACTAT
>NW_007221388.1:0-824 GCF_000164805.1 Carlito syrichta | reverse complement strand
TTGGGCCATTGCATCGAATGTAGAACTATAACGATGACAATAATAGCATTTGGGATGTAGTTTTTTAAATTCTTGGTATACTATTATTCATTTAATTCTGTGATATAAATACTATAAGGGAGTGATCCAAAAGTCCCAGAATTATCTTTTGGAGGGCAGGCCCCTTATAGTACACTTGGAATTCCAGATCAAACAGTCAGCCAAAGTTTTTTTCTGGAGGTTTTGAGGTTTTGTCACGATTTGTGGAAGAAAGGTCCTGAGTGGCGCCAAGCAGGTGACTGCTTCTTCCACTGTGACACCGCACCTGCTCACACCATGCTGAGTGTTTTGATCAAAAACAGCATGACCCCCATGTCCTACCCTCCTTGTTCGCCCACTCTTGCCTGAAGCAACTTTTTGTTTCCCTGGATGAAAATAGTCCTCAAAGGGAAACATTTTGCTAATATGGAAGAGGGGAAATAAAAAACAGCAGAAGCACTAAAAGGCATCCAAATCGATGAGTTCAAAAACTGTTTAAGCAGTGAAAGAAGTGTCTTAGTAGGTATGTATTATCAAATGGAGAGTACTTTGAAGGTAACTGAAGTTTATACGTGTAAAAATAAATACACAATTTTTTAATAAATAAATTTCAAGTTTTTGAGGTCCCCCTCATATTGTTACCCGTTTTATGGTGAGAAGTCTGAGGTACAGAGAGATTGTCTCTTGCTGAAAAACATATTAGGTAATAAATTATTAGAGAGGGATTCAAACACAGGGTCCACTTAACCTCTCCCCGGGCCTACCTCTGAGTATCACAGTACATTGAGCATTCTTGCTATGTACAG
>NW_007221387.1:0-1323 GCF_000164805.1 Carlito syrichta | reverse complement strand
AAAAAAAAAAAAAAATCAGAAGTTAAAATTTTAGGCATATTTGAACTGACGTGATATATCAATATGATTCTAAAAAGTAGCTGGAAATGGCTTCTTCTAATAACTACGGACAACGGTTTTGAAAAGTTAATGTCCTGAATATACTACAGAAACACTTATTAAGAAAATTAAATGATAGGATGATGGATGTCCCTGTAAGCCCTTCATTTAACTCTTCTTTAAAACCTTTGTTTTTGGTGCATTAATTACAGAATAGAATCCATGCTGCTTAGCAGAACATTCCAGGCCCTTTACATTCTGGTATTAATGTGCTTGTCTGGTTTCATCTCCTTCCACTAAACACTAAATTCAGTGTAAGTAGAGTTAGCTTATGAACTCACAGCAAAGTATTCTCAGTTAAAGGCGCTGTCAATTTTTATTTCTGTTATAAATCTTATAATTTGGGACATTGCATCGAATGTAGAACTATAACGATGACAATAATAGCATTTTGGGATGTAGTTTTTTAAATTCTTGGTATACTATTTATTCATTTAATTCTGTGATATAAATACTATAAGGGAGTGATCCAAAAGTCCCAGAATTATCTTTTGGAGGGCAGGCCCCTTATAGTACACTTGGAATTCCAGATCAAACAGTCAGCCAAAGTTTTTTTCTGGAGGTTTTGAGGTTTTGTCACGATTTGTGGAAGAAAGGTCCTGAGTGGCGCCAAGCAGGTGACTGCTTCTTCCACTGTGACACCGCACCTGCTCACACCATGCTGAGTGTTTTGATCAAAAACAGCATGACCCCCATGTCCTACCCTCCTTGTTCGCCCACTCTTGCCTGAAGCAACTTTTTGTTTCCCTGGATGAAAATAGTCCTCAAAGGGAAACATTTTGCTAATATGGAAGAGGGGAAATAAAAAACAGCAGAAGCACTAAAAGGCATCCAAATCGATGAGTTCAAAAACTGTTTAAGCAGTGAAAGAAGTGTCTTAGTAGGTATGTATTATCAAATGGAGAGTACTTTGAAGGTAACTGAAGTTTATACGTGTAAAAATAAATACACAATTTTTTAATAAATAAATTTCAAGTTTTTGAGGTCCCCCTCATATTGTTACCCGTTTTATGGTGAGAAGTCTGAGGTACAGAGAGATTGTCTCTTGCTGAAAAACATATTAGGTAATAAATTATTAGAGAGGGATTCAAACACAGGGTCCACTTAACCTCTCCCCGGGCCTACCTCTGGGTATCACAGTACATTGAGCATTCTTGCTATGTACAGTGGAAATAAAATACAGGAAACTTTCAAATGAAAATTGTGAAACGGAAGGAAAAATGC
>NW_007221386.1:0-702 GCF_000164805.1 Carlito syrichta | reverse complement strand
CTTTTATGTTTCACGGTGCTCCTCTGCATCAATAAGACTGTGAGTCTTACTGTGGATGCTATTTGTCTCCCTGTCATTCGAAGACCTCAGGAAAATAAGGGAAAAGAAAACTAATACAGTCTGTAGTCCCAGCTACTTGGGAGGCTGAGCAGGAGGATCCCTTGAGCCCATGGGTTTGAGGCCTCAGTGAGCTATGATTCACTCCAGCTTGAGAGAGTGAGACTCCATCTCAAAAAAAAGAAATACAAAACATAGAAATAGATCAACTTAAAGTATTCACATCTCTTATCCAAACTTGACAAAAGTTTCATAATGAAATAACTTTTGCTGTGACAACTAGTAAGACTCTCCAGGCCATCCTTTTCCTACAAAGAACCTGTATGGCAACAAATTTCACTCTAGTGTGCCCCCAGACACTTAGAATGAAAGTATTTTTGTCCAAGACTGGAAGAATTCTCCGTTCTTCTAAAAATCTGCCTCCTTTACCATTTTTTTCTGGGTTTGAGCCTCTTTGGTTTGGGTTGTGTTCAGCCTCATTGTGAATCTTGCCTCTGGTAAATTAGGCGAGCTTCTCCACTTTCTCCAAAGATGCTTCTAAAAGCCATGGACAATTTCAGAATATGAGAAAATGCTGTCATCGTAAAAGAGAGGGAAAACTTGTTTTGTGTTGAAGTAACCTCAGCACATATTTATTGGTTCAGA
>NW_007221385.1:0-2047 GCF_000164805.1 Carlito syrichta | reverse complement strand
CTCTTCTGAAATTCTAGGTTGTGTCTCTGGAATATTTTTATGTCCACAAAATACTGAAGGAAAAAAAAACAGAAATTCCTCTACCTCTACCTACCCTCCCCCTAAAAGGGGGGAGGCTATAATATCAAACTTGAACTTGGCAACCTAATACTGTAACTGTTGCTTCGCAGACTTAATTGATACTCAGTTCTTTGAGGTATTACTGTAACACTGTTATTTTCACTAAAATGCAAAATTCTGACTTTATGCCTCAAACAGCCCGTTCAGATAAGGTCACTTTGGGCCAGGTAACACATTGAAGGACTACATACAACTACAGCCGCTTTCTGTTCTTCTGTAATTTGAGCAATTTTTTTACATTTATTTTTGCCGAAACTGTGATGGGTGGAGAGAAATTTCCAAGACACAGGCTCCCTGGAAAATCCACTGTATTTGGAGGGTTTTGGCAGTCCAGTTCAATCATGGGGCCAGAAAAGATGGTAATCTGTCTGATAAAATGAAAAAGTAAAACCCCTCCTACCGGTTTGTTCTACAGGCCAATATTTTGCTTGTCACTAAGCTGAAAATTATGGGAAAGAGGTCTGAGTGCTAAAAGAGTGGGTCAGACGTTGATATTAAACTAGCATCAATAAGCAGTGGGCCTCCAGCTTGGGGGAAACATATCTAAAACTAAGAAGTTGTAGAGCAGCTCCAGTAACAGTGCACTGAGGCAGCCAAGCCTAGCCCTTGCAAATGTGTCTCCCACCTTTACCCGGCCTCACCCCTTGCTATCTCCTCTTACACCCTTACTTCTCAACAACAGTTGGACCGTGGTATTTTGAGATGCAGCCTTTGCTATCACATGTTGAAGAGCCAGATCTGTAAGACATTCCCTTGTAAGTGGAGAGGAGAGAAAGCTACAGCGAGGCAGAATTAGGACTCAGAACGCTGCCCTACTCTCCAGATAGGCACGGCTGCTCATGCCAGGGTTCGTTGACTAACTGGATTTACTAAGCCTTCAGGTGAAAATCTGCAAGCAGAGGCTGCCAGCCCCTGTTTAACTGCGTGTCCCAGCTATCCCTGCTCTATAAGGAGAAACTGATTGTTTCTCTGAATGTCACTACAGTATTTACTCATCCTAAGCTTGTCCCCAGCCTGCTTCTTTTATGTTTCACGGTGCTCCTCTGCATCAATAAGACTGTGAGTCTTACTGTGGATGCTATTTGTCTCCCTGTCATTCGAAGACCTCAGGAAAATAAGGGAAAAGAAAACTAATACAGTCTGTAGTCCCAGCTACTTGGGAGGCTGAGGCAGGAGGATCCCTTGAGCCCATGGGTTTGAGGCCTCAGTGAGCTATGATTCACTCCAGCTTGAGAGAGTGAGACTCCATCTCAAAAAAAAGAAATACAAAACATAGAAATAGATCAACTTAAAGTATTCACATCTCTTATCCAAACTTGACAAAAGTTTCATAATGAAATAACTTTTGCTGTGACAACTAGTAAGACTCTCCAGGCCATCCTTTTCCTACAAAGAACCTGTATGGCAACAAATTTCACTCTAGTGTGCCCCCAGACACTTAGAATGAAAGTATTTTTGTCCAAGACTGGAAGAATTCTCCGTTCTTCTAAAAATCTGCCTCCTTTACCATTTTTTTCTGGGTTTGAGCCTCTTTGGTTTGGGTTGTGTTCAGCCTCATTGTGAATCTTGCCTCTGGTAAATTAGGCGAGCTTCTCCACTTTCTCCAAAGATGCTTCTAAAAGCCATGGACAATTTCAGAATATGAGAAAATGCTGTCATCGTAAAAGAGAGGGAAAACTTGTTTTGTGTTGAAGTAACCTCAGCACATATTTATTGGTTCAGAAGGTTTATAATTATTTGGATTTTGTGGGGTTTGTGGATTTGGGAGTAACTTTTTGGTTTTTGAGCCAGGTGAATAGAAACATATCATCAGTGATTAAAAGGGAATTAATTACCATTTGGGCTCTTGTTGCTTAAATTGATGTCTCTTTATGTAGTGTAACTCAAAAAGTTTAATTAAAATGACTATGCTAGTAGTCGATTTTCT
>NW_007221384.1:0-1278 GCF_000164805.1 Carlito syrichta | reverse complement strand
TGTCCCTCATACTCCCCCTTTAGGCTTCTTTTTGCTTCTTTTATTTTCCTTTTTTTTTTTCTTTCTTCCTTTTTTTGGGTTACAATCTTTGCTTTAAGAAAAAAAATCCATTCTCAGTTTTTTAAAAAAAAACTCTTCTGGAGTCAGAAAGTGTGTGATGTTTGCTCTCATGGCTCTGCTTAGCATCCAAGCACAGACCTACTCAAATCTGCCTTGGGAAGGTGGGACAAGGATAAAACTCCTGGTCTAATTCTGAGATTCTGGCAGAGTTTCATCTAAAACGTTAGAATCATTTCCTCCTCCTGCAAAACTAGAGGCTTTAACGGCCAGTCCCCCCAAGCATTGCTAGCCTGACACTTTTCCATGGCTGCCCCTTCTCCAGTATGCGACAGTGCGGGTAGTGTGGGTCAGAGCTCTGGCTCTGCCTGGGCCAATTTCAGCAGTTGTCAGTCGTGAGACTTTGAGCACTATCATTAAACATTCTGTGTTTTGATGTTTACTTTGGAAACGGAAGTAATGACAGTACCTGTCTCACAAGGTTGTCATGAGGAGTAAATGAAATAATGAATATAGAGTACTTTTCACAGTGTGCCTGGCATACAGCGAGCATGCAACACATGCCATCTGCTACTCTGTACTTTGGGAGATTCATCTTTTAGTAGATGTACTCAGTAGTAAGAAAGAGTGGTTGTACAACAAGAAATCCACAAGTTGGCTGTTGATGTTGGTTCAGAAGCTCAAGGTTACCAAGGCCAACGTCTGTTTTATTTTCTTGATTTTTTTTTTGAATGGTTGCTGCAGCTCCAGCCATTGCATCCACATTCCAAGTAAAAGGAGGAGAGGAGGAATGCCTGTAGCAGGGAAAGCAAAGGCTTTCTCTGATATGCTTTAGTAGTCAAAACTCTGACTCTTGTGCACTCACTATCAAGGGAGTCTGGGAAGTCATTGGCATCCCAACTTACCTAGTAGAGGAAGATAATTAAAAAGAAAATTAAAAATTATCGTCCTCATTCCAGTTACATCAGCTGTAGAGTTCTTTGAAATACCTCCAAAATGTTTGTAATAGATTTATGCTAGTCTTCATTTATCTTTTCCTGTGCATGCACGTGTGATGTGTAATTTTACAAATATTGTTTGTTCCTTTTGATGTCTGATAACTAGAAAGACTGCTAGTTATTGATAAAATAAACCAGGAGTTTCTAAAATGGCAGAATAATTCGACCATTAAAAAAAAAAAAAACGAAATCATGACTTCTGCAGCAACATGGATGGAACTGG
>NW_007221383.1:0-670 GCF_000164805.1 Carlito syrichta | reverse complement strand
TCATTTCACTCAGCAGAAATACACCAAGGGCTGAAAATACTGGTTTTGTTCATCTGTTGGCAAAACTAAAAAAAAAAAAAAAAAAAAAAAATTAAAATTTAGGAAAATTGAAGAACACTTAAAACACTTAGCCTAATTAAACAGAGATTCAGATGCTAGTGAGTGTGTATTCAGGTAAAGTAATCCTTTTGAATTGTTATGTTATGGTAGGTTGTTACACTCAATAAATCATAATGACTGTTGTCCTTGGCAGCCTATAATGTGCCAAGTTCTTTATCTTCATTACCTCAAATTCTTGCAACCACCTTGTGAAGTAAATGCCATTGTCTCCACATGACAGGTGAGGAAACCAAGTCTGGGACAGGTTCAGTAAATTGTTCCGTGTGACAGAACTATTAGGTAGCAAGTCATGATTCTCTAAAGCTTAATGTATACCATTCTCATGCAATTAGAGGCTCTGCTTATTATTTTGAGAACAACTCTGAGTGAGAAATAGAAATAATGGGAGTAACAATGTCTTTCTGCAAGACTGGGTCTGTTAGCCTAGACCGGCATCTTTATCCATACCACGTCCTGGGACTGCCTACAGAAGGAACAGAAAAGAGAAAGTGGACAGACACTTCTCACAGGTTGATGGAGTTAAGTTAGAGAAATCATGTTCACAGTGTCA
>NW_007221382.1:0-767 GCF_000164805.1 Carlito syrichta | reverse complement strand
TGTTAGCCTAGACCGGCATCTTTATCCATACCACGTCCTGGGACTGCTACAGAAGGAACAGAAAAGAGAAAGTGGACAGACACTTCTCACAGGTTGATGGAGTTAAGTTAGAGAAATCATGTTCACAGTGTCACATTCATCTACTCCAAAAGGATTTAAAGCTTGGGAACAAAAATGTGGGCCAGATCTAGATTCTGAGTTGTGGGTTTGAATAAAGAAAGGCTGGGGGTTGATATTCAAGGTACCTTAGTTGGAGGGCGTTGAGTGTAGGTGAAGAATGACAGACCCCTTAAGCATGGTGACTTGATTTCAGTGCAGTGATCTTAAGTGACTGAATGTACCTCCATCTCACCGTTCCTCAAGTTTTATTCTGTAAGAGTTTATGTAGCAAAGAACTTTAAGAAAATTTAAGAACTTTATTGAGCTTGCAGACACAATATCATTTGTTTATAGGGGCTGCAGAAAATATAATTTGGGGCTATGAGGCATATTAACAAGTATTTGCAATGATACGCCATAATTTCTCAGGAAAAGAAGGCACTTGAGTTTAAATGACAAAATTTTTCATTGCAAATTAGGGGCTATATTTTAAGTATGTTTAGAGACTAAAGTTATTTACCTTTGATTTAGACTAAATCCAGGGAATGCAAGAATGGTTTCACAAAAGAATGTCATAAAAATTTGACTTTTTGTGGTCCTGAACCAGTTTTCCCTTCTCTTTTATCTTTTTCATCACTTTGGTTCAGGTGTGTCCAGGTAATCTTAAG
>NW_007221381.1:0-5037 GCF_000164805.1 Carlito syrichta | reverse complement strand
CAATAAAGATGTTAGAAGGAGAGGCAGAAAAAGGAAAAGAAAGAGAGCTCTCCTCTTCCACTAGCCATAAAAGTATTTGAGGAAAACATTCTGTGTGGAGAGAACAAATGATGCAACTTCCCTAGCTTTTCTGTTCAATACTCTATGGTATAATAAAAAGAATCATGGATTTGGGAGCCAGGCACATCAGAGTTTGAATAGTATCACTGCTGTGTACCATGACTAGCTTCCTTCAAAAAAAATTTTTGAGCTTTGCTTTTTGAGAAACGTACTGTATACCAAACATTGTGGTAATAGAGCTACATGCGTTAAGGTATCATCCTTGTAAATATCTCAAAGGAAGTGATATAATCTTCCTTTCATAGGAAGTTGAGACTTAAAGAACCTTTGATCTCCACACCATGCTGAAGGAAAGACCTAGGATTAACACATCATTTCTTTGGCTCTTATGTATCTGATTTATGGAATGGAGACATTTCCACATGATGGTCCTATAGATTGAGAACATATGTGTGCTCAGAACTGTGTCTAGAATTATATAAAGCATTTTTATTTAAAAGGTTTTTGTATTCTGGAATATTTAATAAAATTATTTCATATTGGTGTCTTATGTTCACATTAAATTGTGAGCTTTGTTGTTGTTGTTAAATGGCAATGATATATATATTTACAATTTTGACCTTGTGGTACACAAAAATGTGTTTGGTGCCTATAGTGGGTTCAATGATAACCCCTAAAATGATATGTTCAAGTCCTAATATCCAGGCCTTGTGAATATTACTTATTTTGAAAAAGAATCTTTGCAGACATAAGTAAGTTAAAAATCTTGAGATGTTCAGTGGACTTAGATCTCACATGGGTCATCCTGGGTTACCCATGTGAGATCTAAGTCCACTGAAAATCAGTGTCTTTATTAGAGACAGAAGAGGAGAAGGCATAGACACAGAGGAGAAGGCCATGTAAAAACAGAATCACAGATCAGGGCTATGCAGTTACAATTCAAGGAGCATCTTAAGCCACCAAAAACTGGAAGAGTCAAGTCAAGACTGTCTTCTAGAGTTGTCAGAGATTGACCAAACACCTTGATTTCAGATTTCTGACAGAGCTCTCAGAACTGTGAGAGAACAAATTTCTGTTGTTTTAAGTCACCAAGTTTATGATAACTTGTCATGGCAGTCAGAAAAAAAATAATACTGAGGTATCCTCTTTTTTCATTTGTTACAAATGTATTTTCCTTGACCACATTGAACATAGTTATATTAACTGCTTTAAAGTCCGGATCTGACAATAATATCTGGGACATCTCAGGGTTGGCCTTGGTTGGTTGTCTTTTCTTTTGAGAATGGGTCACATTTTCATTATTCTTCATATATTGTAGTTTTGAATTGTATCCTGGATATTATTAATGTTATATTTTGGATTCTGTTTAATTTTTTCAATAAATGTTGAGGTATATAACCTATATTAACTTGGTTAGATAGGTGGCAACTACATCTCAGTTTCAATATTTTATATTTAACTGGGCTGCTTTCAGTCTACCTCATGCACAGGTGGTCCAGGCATCAGCCAGAGACTGAGGGAGGGCTTATACACAGAATTTAGGATTCTTCTTCTCTAGCTCTCACTTTTTGCTGTTGTTGAGATTTTTCTCACACATCAGCAATCTTTGTTGACTCAGGTTCCATTCTTTTCTTCCTGAGGTCAAGACATCAATGGGTTTTCTATATTTAGCTTCCCTATATCATGACTGGTGTCTACAGTCAGGGCAGTCCTGCTAAAGAGAAGCTCAACTCAGGAAGATTCCTTCTTCTAAGTTTTGACTCCCCTCCAAAATCTATTTTTTCACACCACAGGGCTCTCAGGTGATTATTTTGGTGGAGTTAATAGCTGTGGCTGATAGGAGGACCAGTGTATTGAAAACTTACTCCTCCATCCTGGAAGCGAAACCTTGCATTTAGCTGTACGTGGGAAGTGCGTGAAGCACTTAAATAAGCCTAGCCCAATATAGCTTTCAGCAACAATCACTATTAATTATACTCATTATAACACTGATTGAGGTAAGTATTATTATTCCCATTATTCAAATAAAGAATGAGGGTTCAGAGATGTAGTAACTTACCTAACATCATATCACCAGTAGTTGGAATGTTATCAAATGAAGTAAGTTTAAGTGTGGAGATTTGACTAGATATTTCCATTCCTATTCTTTCCTACATTTTGAATGACCCTGAGTGACCCTGAATATCTAAGCTTCATTGATTTCCATCTGTAAATGGGGATTTATTATTGTGCTTGTGCACCCCTGTGACTTCTTTTATTAGGATAAATGAACTTGAAGAAGTTATTGAAATGTTTGCCTGAGGTTCAGTTTGGGAGCAGATTCAGTAGTCCAATGACAGTTACTATTTAAGTGAGGATAAGAGAAGGACTATGGAACCCCCAAAACCTCTACAAGGTTATCACAAAGGCAGCCAGCTTTTCTCTTTTATTAACTTTGTAGCTTTACTCGGTAGTTTTTTCTTTGAGTCTAAATTTCTTCAACTACAAATTGGGTATAATAATTCCTAATTCCAAAACTGGGAGAAAATTCAGTTCAGCAAACTGACTGTTACATGTCTGACTTTATACTTTGCCAATGGCAATAAATACATAGACACAGGCAGAATTAAAACAGTGGCCTCTATTTGCAGTCGAAAGAAAGAGGAAACAAAATTCAGTGACACAGAGGAGATCAACAGTTTCTCTTTGTATTTCCCATGATATAATTTTCCTTTTCTGATGGCCAAGAGTGAGGCTTCCACTTGGTTGGGAGGCCAGTCCCCAGCTAACAAGCCATTGTATATTCCATCATCTTTGCTGTCACACACCACCGCTTCCTCCCTCAGGCTTTGGCAGAGTTAGGCAGCTGACAAGGCTGCATACAGTTTCGTTTTATTTAATGCTTCATTTTCATTTTTAATTTTATTATCCCTGTCCTTCCCTGGAGTATCAGGAATCCTCACACACACAATGGTACTAAGTTCCTGCAATGGAACAGCCATAGAAAGTAGAATTTGTTATTCCTCAGTCTCTCCAGGGAATTACAATTTATCTAGGAAAGATTAACCTAGGGATGGACTTGAATAAACAGAACTATTTGTTTATAATCCTTTGGATGTACATTCGGAAATAGTCACTCATCTGAGGTTTGTCATATAGTTTTTATTGTCTCCATTTAACACATAAGGAAATGCAGTCAGAGAAGGTGTCACATTGTTTTTTAGTGCAGAGTTGACACATATTAAGGTCACTTGGAAAGGCGAGCTGTCGTCGGATGGTGCACTTTTCTTCAGACTCTTCCTTTGACTTTTACCTATGATTTTGTCACTAAAGTTCAGATTAGGGACTTAATCTTATATTTTTTCAGAGACTTTGCTTTAGGGTTGTTCATGTGGGAACCTGGAGAATGAGGACCAAGTGCATACTTGTGTTTTTGTATATTTTGAATGTGTATGTGGGGCTATACAAGAATAAACTTATACTAAGCTATCAGTTTCAAGTCTGTTTACACTCACCATTCTATCTCTGGTGCATAACTCTTTTTTATACAATATCACATTTGTCTCCTCCCCAGTATAATTACTGCCTCCAGTATGCTCTCCAGTATGCTCAAGGATCACACAAGCGAATAATGATGTAGAGCAGCACATGCAGACAGTGACTTTTGGAACTTTAAGTGAATTCCCTCCACCTAAAAATCCCAGCTCCCCACACAGGCCAACCTCCTCCCCTATACTGCTCTGCTCAAGAAGAATTCATCTGGGAAGTTCTCTGCGTCCACGTCTGTTTTGTGACAGCTGTCCAAATGTAAGACGTATTATTCATTTGGAAAATGAAGTTATTTGGCTGAATTGATGGTATGTGACCATGAGTGGCAGATGTCTGTTTTTGTACTGGGCACTACACTCTCACTTCTCCCAGTTTCCAAAGCAGACATGTCAGAGAGAGATGGATTTGATGCAAACACTATTTTCCTTTGTAGGAAAGAATAATGCTAGAAGTCCTGCCTGGGGGAGGTGGGGTCTCACCACCCTAAATTTAGTCCCCACCTTCTGCTTTTTGAAAGACTTAATTTTTTTATGCTTGACTTCTTCATCTATGGTAGTCCTGAGGGCCAGTGGGCACTAAAGAATCTCCTTTCATGCGGAGCCTGTCCAAAGCAGACATATCCCTTTAAAACCACAGTATCTGGTATAGCCCTGATCTGATAAATGCAGAATGGGCTCTCTGGTGAGTTATTTGGGACGGAGTGGTATAAATAAGGGGCATTGGCTAAAGGGAGTGAAATGTCATTTCATTCTTATCATCAGGGCATACGCCCTATACCCACCACAAACCTTTCCAATAAGTTACTTACAGTATATGGACAATGTTATTGCCTAAAGGATCTCTCTCCCTTCTGTAAAGTTAAAATCTCACTTATTGAAGCTTATGTCTTTTGCAAACAAACCCAGGTGAGAAGAAGGCAGAGTGAAGTATGCTGGAGTAGGACAGGAATATCTGCTCAGTGTGACATTGCAGATTTGGCCACATAGAAACATAAAGAAGGAGAGAGGACCATAACCATATGTATGACCCTAATCATGCCATGACCCTCCGTGCTCATTAGAAAACATGACCTATCAGTATCTTTGACTTTAATTGTACATAATTAGCATTTCTCCATTCTAAGGAAGAATGAGTTTAGGAATAGGAGAAGAGAGCATCTGCCTTTGCTTCTTCACCTAACAAGCATTTAAACCTTGTGCTTTCTGCCCCTTTTCCAAGTCATTGTTGGCATAATCAAATGAATACAAAAACAGGAGAAAATCTACATTAGTGATAGAACCAGGGAAGACTGCCATCTATAGGCAAAACATTCAAATAATTTTCCCTTGATAGAGTGTAAAAGGGATCAAAGTAAAAAGGGATACTTAGAGCTAGTCCAACTCGCCTTCCTAAAATCATGGTAGAAAATAAATTAAAGGGGCCTTACCAAAGTTGAACCATCATCAGCTG
>NW_007221380.1:0-8048 GCF_000164805.1 Carlito syrichta | reverse complement strand
TTACAGAGCTGAGTTTGGAAGAAGTAGTTCTTTTGCAGAGTTAGCTACCATAAGATTCCGCAAATAGCTGCCTTCACTGGAACCTATGTTTGCTAGGAGAAAAGTCACAGATGGGACCTCTTTAAAATATTCCACAGAGAGGTGGTGCTTGCTATCGAAGTTTTAAAAGATTATTTTATGAGATGCTTTCATACTGACTTATGAAGAAATAGGTCACTTTTCCCACAAAGTTTGATAACACCTGATTGGATGTACAAACTTTCTTCTCAATGTTACCACTATACTTTTGATAATGCCTACTCTGCTGTTGGTTGAAAAAAGTCTACTACTTAGGTACAATGTGGTGCTGGTTGGATGTAGGGAAGGTCTTTTTTTCCACAGTGGTCAGCTGGCCTGTCAAGTGTGTGTTAACAGTTGAACAGGGAATTTTACCAGTTTTCTGGTTTTCTGGCAGAGAAGCCTATGATCTAAAATAGGGGTTGGCAAACTACAGTCCACAGGCTACTGCCTGCTTTTGTAAATAAAGTTTTTACACAGTCACACTCATTTAGAGTCTAAAATATTTGCTATCTAGCCTTTTATAGAAAAAGTTTAAAATCTCTTACTTTAGAAGGCTGAGAGTTCAGGTGTGTTCTTCTGATGGAGGCTGGGATTTCCAGGACATGCTAAGCGATGGTGGAAGTCAACACTGTGGGCTGATTTAATTCAAATTTGTCTCTCCTTTTTCAATTGTAAGCCCTATAAAGATGCTATGCTAGAGGGTATCAAAGTTTGCTCCATCTCATGAGGAAGTATGTTTATCTTGTTGAAGCTATGGGTAGAATAAGACAGGCTCTTTGATAACTATATAATAAAGATGAAAGTAGTAAGAGAGAGATAGAGAAGAGTTCTTTGAGAGCTCAGTGTGGAAAAAACTACTTTAAACTTAGAGGGGTAGAAAAATGTTTGCAGAAAACAAGTATTTAATCCAGACTTTGAAGTGTGAGTAGAATCTGAACAAGAACCTCATAAAAGGAGTCAAAAGATCTGTGAGGACTTCGGAAAATCACTCACTGTCTTGGATCTTCTACATCCACTCATTAATATATCCAGTAAAGATGTATTAATTTTCTAAGTCTCAAGAATGGCATTATGGCAATCCAAAAAAAAAATGGTGGTCCAACTCTCCTCTTCTCTCTTCTCCAAGTTCTTGCCTAAAATGACCCAATGAGCATACAAAGAGATCAGCAAAGGAAAGTAGGAAAGATTTTACACGTATGATTCAGCCTTCAAGGAATTTCTTCCAGAGTCAGAAAAGCTATGATTAGATGAAAGACAGAACAAGCTATGGCAAGAGACATGGAAAGTTAGAACAGCAGAGCTGCACTGCTTCTCCAAGTTGGAGAGGTGATGTCTAGAAGATAGGTCAAATCATGGTACATATTGGAAGTACTGCACGTGAATTTCATTTATCCATCAAGAAGCAGCTACCTACATGGTCAAAGATGGTAACAACCAACAGGAAGCTTGAAAGCAACAAGTCTTCCTCTTGACATAGTATAGCCTTTTTCTGATAGAGCGAGTGGTGACACCAGGATGATTAGCAAAGCCACATTTTCTACTTGAAGCCAAGGGCACATTTCATAGAATGTAAAATAAAGATGACTGGTACTCAGCTTAGTAGCTTCACCAAACACAAAGTAAAAAACAAGGCAGAGATCTCCAGTAGCACCTGGCTTTCGATCTAAACAAATTCATCCTGTTTGTTGGAGTTCTTAACTAGTAATTTAAAAAAATCATGATCCCATAAAAGCATGCAGTTGGACAATAGGGAAGTTTAGGTGATGCCTTACACTATTTTTCACAAACATTAGGTAAGGACAGAAATATTTTCAATCAAGGCTAAAAAGTTGTAAAAAGAAACAACTTGAAATCTATGAAAAGATATTGCAACATAAAAAGAAAATAAAATATAAGATTCAAAGAAGGTGTCTTAGAAAAAACTAGAAGTACATTAGATAGCATGCATTTTCTACTCTCTCTGAAGTGAAAGTAGAAATATAGGAAGTTATCACAGCAGTCTAAGATGGCAAGTTGTAGCCTGAGATAAAAGGAAAATATAAGGAACCCAGTAATGGCAGTGCAGAATTTTAAATTTCATTAGAAAACTAAATCAGTGCTATATATTATAAAGTTGGGAGGCTCCAGAATGCAGAGTACAAGCAAAAGTGATGAAAACATGAGAGAGAACATTACAACTTATGTCTACAAGACATAGAATTACGATTCATGATATAGAGAATTGGTCTTTGGGAGAAAGAGAGGGGCACAAATGTTATACAACAATCAAATAAAAAAATGAATAGAGTACTCCTGAACTAAAGAAAGAACTGAACCTACTGAGATACAGAGTTCAGCTACAGCTAGTTGTGGCAAATTTGACAAAAAGAAACCAATTCTGAGCTATCTTTGTAGATATATATTTACATTTAAGGATAAAGAAGGAATTCTGAGCATAATGTCTGTATGAAAATAGTTACCTACAAAGGCAGTTCATTAGACTGGCAGCCTCTTTTTTCTTTATGTGTCCCTCATGTTCCTATTTCATTTCCTCATTCTTGAAAAGGAAGAAATCCATCCAGGCCCTAAATCATTACTGTTCCCTGGATCTTTGCAATGGCTCTTTAATGGTTTCCCTGCTTCTTCCCTGGCCTAGCTCCCACAGTCTGTCTTTCACACAGCGGCCACAGAGATTTCTTATTCATAAACATACCAAGTAAAAACGTTTACTTTTATCTAAATCCCATCTGTCTATCATCCATCCATCCATCCATCTATCCATCCAGCCAATAAGTATGTATTGAGCACCTACTCTGAGCCAAATGCTTCTCAGGGCACTGAAGATATGTTAGTAAACAAAAGATACCATTTTCTACTTTTGTGGAACTTAAAATTTTTAGGAACTTGCTCCTAGTGAGCAGAGGAAAATAATGCACATGGGTTAACAAATAAATCAACAAATAAATATATGGTATGCTATGTGTGACAAGTGCTAAGGAAGAGAAACAAGACAGACTAAAGGGAAGTGAGAGTGAGGGAGGAATCAAAGAGCACATCTCAGAAGAAGTTGACATTGTACAGAACTCAAATGCATTGAAGGAACAAACCAGGTAGATAATCTTGAAACAGAATGAGCTGTAATTGCAAATGACTTGAATCAAAACGCACTAGGAGTGTTCAGAGAAGAGTAAGGAGGTCTGCTTGGTTGAAGCAGAGTGAGTTAGAGGAGACTGGATAGAATAGGAGCTCAGACATGTTAAGTAGGTAGGCATTAGTCCACTGAAGCATTGAGACAATGCTAAAGAGTTTAAATTTTGTACCCAAGTGAGATGGGAACCAATTGTAGCACTTTGAGCAGAGGTGTGACATAATCTGACTTACATTTTAGAGGAAGCGGGTAAGGGGGAAACATAGGGACACCATTAGAGAGCCATTGCAAAGATGAGAAAGGAACAATGGTGGGTTGAATCTGATAAGATCTTCCCATGAATCTCTAAGTAAAGGGCAGGGTGTACAAATCCCTTTCCTCTTTAGCTCTTGCCTCATGAACTCCTTTCCTCGAAGTGACATCTTCCTCCTATCCTCATTGCCAGGTTCCACATCTAAGAACTGAAATTCTACAAAAAAATAGCGATTGCTGCCAAGTGTTGCTGCTAGGTTCTTACCATCTCTGCCCCTGTTGTCATGGGGATGACACCTATACAAACTCAATCCACTTCAGTTGTCCTCTCAGATTTGCTTTCTGTCTGAATGTGGAAATGTGTTGGGTGGCGCTTCAAGGATCGTTGACTAATCCTTGAATCACTGCAGCCCCCCATCTCCCACCCTCCACCGACCCATGTCTATGAGCAACAGGAATTACTGGACTTAAGAAAAGTTGTTTTACTTTTTTTTAGGTGTTTTTCTTCCAGGAATCAACATAAATGAAAATCTGAGCAGCTCTTATTTTTTGTTAATCCAGATCCATTTGTCCTACAATTGAATTCACTTCTGCTCAGGTTCAGGCACTACAAATTTTATCAGTTTTATTTTTTGTTGTGTTCATCTTTAGATCACTGTGGCTTTAAAAGAAGATAGAGAGCCCAAACCTAAGCTGCTAGCTTTTCACCTTGTTAAAGCAAATATTACCAAGATTGCACAGACTAACAAGCTAAAATAGTAAAGGCTATCTCACTGCGTGCAGAAGCAAGACAATAATGGCAGCAATTTATCATTATTACAGGTATTTCCATGTTGGGAACCGGCCGTGGAGGCTTGCCTGAGCGTTAGGGATACAGGCGGGCTGCGGACCTTGGGACCACCAGGCTGGTTCAGGAGCTGAAGGCCCATTCCCTCCTCCTTTCTTTGTTGTTTAGCATTACCCACTGGCAGGGATTTTGATGATCTAAGCATGAAGTTCTGAGAATATGACAGGCATGGCTGACTCTAGGGATCCAATGTTCCCGTTTCTCACAGACTGTGATTTCGGCTTTAAACTTAACACAGTTCAAACTCAGATCACATTTGGGAGCCTTATACATAATACAAGCTTCTTTATAAGATTTAAAAATACATTTGTAAAATTAGTATATACATTTAGAGGGCTGTTTCCAGCGTTAGGTGGTATAGATGATTATCTAGGGTTACCAGAAATGGGCTGGGCCACATTCTTTGGAACTGGTTTAAGCCATAATTAAGAGTTGTTTATAGTACAGGTAAAATTAGCACAGATAAGAAAGGTATTAGGATTTTAGTCAGTTATATTGCTTTTGAGGAATATAAACCAAGCATGAAGAACAGTGAGATAACTTTGGGATTGTCCTTCCTCATGCTTGGGAAAACACCTGGTGGGTGGGGGATGCCCTCCACCTACCTGGCTTTGTGTTCAGTAGAAGTCTTGTGATTTGATTGGGATTGTCCTTCCTCATGCCTAACGAAACACCTGGTGGGTGGGGGATGTGCCTCACCCACCTGGCCTTGTGCTCACGTGAAAGTCTTGTGATTTAACATGTGAAAATTTGGGATAAAAGACGCATGCTTGGTCCCAATAAACGGCTTCTGCTCATTTCACTGAACAGTTGTCCACTTTCTTTCTTTCTCTTTCTTCCTCTTTATATCTATCCCTCCATCTTTCTTTCTTTCAATATCTATCCCTACTACAGAATAGGCTTCTGCACTAGACAGAGTCCAGTCTCTTTCTTTCTCCTTATTTCTCCAGAATATTCACCGACGCTGCCCCACCTTCCAGGGACCCTCTAAATCTCTTTTGGGGGACTGGCCCCCCATATTTCCATAGCAGAATACATTTTCAAGGCATGAATTAGATATATATGACTAATTGATTTAAAAAAACAATTTGTACCATGTGGTCTATTAGAGCTATAACAAAATTCAATTTTCTATGAGCCAATGGGGAAAAAGTTGTTGAGTAGGCTAGAGACATACATTTGCTGTGTTTTAGAGATTGGCTGTGATTTATATGCTGCATTACTTTGTTTATCTTTGGTTGTTATATGTCAATCAACACCTCAAATTCAGGTTTATAGAGGATAGAAGAGCCCAGGAATTAGTTAAGTATGCAGACTGATGGACAAATAAAGTGTTTAGGTCTGTTTTTTGAGTTTTAATTAGACATTTTTAGCTTGTAATAACAAAAACACACTCAAAGTGTTTGTCTTTAAGTCTTCTCAGGATAAGAAATGCTATTGTAAATCTAAAACTTTCTAGTTGCATTATTACCTTTTTCTAGTGGAATTCACTTTCACAGTATGTTTTTAAAAATTTGATGAACTGTTTAAAACACATAACTTATTTATAGCAAAACATACTATACTAGAGCTTCTTGCCAACATAATAAGACAAGAAAAGAGAAATCAATATTCATACAGAGCAGAGACAGAGTTATGATTTTAAAGTGATAGGAAAGTCTACCTGGAGAACCTATGAGAAGTAAGTTAAAAACTATTCAGATTAGCATGGAAGTTAAATAATGTTGCTAAACAAAAGCTAAATATCAAAAAATCAATATATTTCATATATGTCTGAAAATAACAGTGAGAAAATTTCATATGTTTAAAAGGTACCATGTATATAATGATCTAAAAATAAAATGTCTAGTAATAAACTTAACAAATAAGCATAGAATTTTTATGAAGACAAATATAAACTTCATTGAAAGACACAAAGAAAGATTAGCAAAAATGAAAAGACTTAAATGGTGAAAATACATATCAAGTTCTTGATAGAAAGATGGGATTTTATAAAGATTTCTAATTAATTTTCCAAAATTAAACCATAACTTTAGGAAAATCTTAATACATATACCAAAATGATTTTCTGGAGGTTAGGAAGATGACAAAATATTTTTATAGCTCACTGCAAGAAGACATAGTATTGTAACTACTAATATTTTGGAAAAGAAATGTACATGATAAACCTTCAGTATTTAAACATTTTATGAAGGCATACACTATTGAAATTTTAGTTTGCTTATAGAGACCAACAGATCTTTGGAAGAGAATAGAAGGTATAGAAGTAAGTATTTATTATGAAGCATTTTGACATTTTAAAGTAAAAAGATGGTAGATTATTCAATAAATGACTCAGTTCATTATTTGAGAAGAAATTTAACTGCCGATTTAATGTTATGCACCAAAGAAAATTTCAGATAGATTAGCTAATTAAATGGAAAAAGTTAAAACATAAAGATTATATAAAGAAAATGTTGGCAAATATGTAGCATAAAGTTTAGTGAGAAACCTTTCTGAAGACAGCACTATATTAGCATAGCTCCACACCAGCTAGTACACATTTTGAATAGCACCTCTAATGAAGAGACACACATATCTGTGATGGTTGGTGACCTGGTTAGGGTAGGTTTTGGAAAATTCTTTATAAAAGATTGAAAAGCTTCTTAGGAAGTGATTCAATTGTTGGAAAAATAAGTCAAGTATGATACATTTAGCCTGGTATCTGGGGATAGTGTTAATAGTTAAGGATTGCTTGGGGATCCAGCTTGGTAGTTATTATAAGATTTTGTCTCTGTTTAGTCCTGTAGAGTAATTATCAGGATCTGGGTAGAAAGACCTGTAAGCAAAAACTGAAAGAGCTATTTATCCAAAACTTACATAACAGTGCAGCACTGTTTTTAACTGAATGAAACACAAAATGGATATGTGTGGGAGGAGATTGATGGATATGCTTTGAGTCAGGATAGGCTAGTGGAAGTGGCAATAATGAATGATCCCTAAATCTTTTTAACTTATGACAACAGATGTTTATTTCTTGCTCACATTATCCATCCATCATTACTCAGCTGCAGTTCTGGAACAGTATGTCTTCACCCAGGAGTCAGGTGAATAGCACATCCTCTGTTGGGGTCACTACTGCTCTCATGGAAAAAGAAAAAGAAACATGGTAAGAATACATTTTCTCTTACAGCTGCACCTTGAAAGTGACACTTCTGCTTACCTTTTCCTGGCCAAAGTAAGTCACATGACAAAGCCTGCTGTTTTGAGGAAGTATGATCCTTCCACGGGCAGGGGTATTGCTGGCAAGGTAGAGAACACCTGGAGGCTTGATAATAAAGTCTAACACACTCACTATCCCCAAAACTACTTGTTGTTCTGCAATCTACAGGGCCCTAGACACTCCTGATTCATTTGGGAAATTGCCCTATGGCCCCAGACCCAGCAGGACACAGAGCTTTTCTTGAAGCTGTCTGCTTGCTCTTTCCTTTCTGAGGTGAACACACAGCCAGTGGAGTAGATGTTGGCTGCCAATGTGGTGCCAGACCCCAGTGTAATAGACGGCTTCTTTGTTTTGTTTACTCTTCCAGGCAGAGTGATGAATTCTCCTTCTAATCAGGTTCCGTGTTTCTCATTTCTACAATGCACCAGCCCTGCTAATGAATGATTCACTGAAGTTAGTGGCTAAGATACAGCATGCTGCATCCGGCTCTGCCTTTTTTATACCAAGTCATGCCCTCACTATCTCCCAAACACAAATTGAGTTCTGGAGTATGGCATGGA
>NW_007221379.1:0-8047 GCF_000164805.1 Carlito syrichta | reverse complement strand
TTACAGAGCTGAGTTTGGAAGAAGTAGTTCTTTTGCAGAGTTAGCTACCATAAGATTCCGCAAATAGCTGCCTTCACTGGAACCTATGTTTGCTAGGAGAAAAGTCACAGATGGGACCTCTTTAAAATATTCCACAGAGAGGTGGTGCTTGCTATCGAAGTTTTAAAAGATTATTTTATGAGATGCTTTCATACTGACTTATGAAGAAATAGGTCACTTTTCCCACAAAGTTTGATAACACCTGATTGGATGTACAAACTTTCTTCTCAATGTTACCACTATACTTTTGATAATGCCTACTCTGCTGTTGGTTGAAAAAAGTCTACTACTTAGGTACAATGTGGTGCTGGTTGGATGTAGGGAAGGTCTTTTTTTCCACAGTGGTCAGCTGGCCTGTCAAGTGTGTGTTAACAGTTGAACAGGGAATTTTACCAGTTTTCTGGTTTTCTGGCAGAGAAGCCTATGATCTAAAATAGGGGTTGGCAAACTACAGTCCACAGGCTACTGCCTGCTTTTGTAAATAAAGTTTTTACACAGTCACACTCATTTAGAGTCTAAAATATTTGCTATCTAGCCTTTTATAGAAAAAGTTTAAAATCTCTTACTTTAGAAGGCTGAGAGTTCAGGTGTGTTCTTCTGATGGAGGCTGGGATTTCCAGGACATGCTAAGCGATGGTGGAAGTCAACACTGTGGGCTGATTTAATTCAAATTTGTCTCTCCTTTTTCAATTGTAAGCCCTATAAAGATGCTATGCTAGAGGGTATCAAAGTTTGCTCCATCTCATGAGGAAGTATGTTTATCTTGTTGAAGCTATGGGTAGAATAAGACAGGCTCTTTGATAACTATATAATAAAGATGAAAGTAGTAAGAGAGAGATAGAGAAGAGTTCTTTGAGAGCTCAGTGTGGAAAAAACTACTTTAAACTTAGAGGGGTAGAAAAATGTTTGCAGAAAACAAGTATTTAATCCAGACTTTGAAGTGTGAGTAGAATCTGAACAAGAACCTCATAAAAGGAGTCAAAAGATCTGTGAGGACTTCGGAAAATCACTCACTGTCTTGGATCTTCTACATCCACTCATTAATATATCCAGTAAAGATGTATTAATTTTCTAAGTCTCAAGAATGGCATTATGGCAATCCAAAAAAAAAATGGTGGTCCAACTCTCCTCTTCTCTCTTCTCCAAGTTCTTGCCTAAAATGACCCAATGAGCATACAAAGAGATCAGCAAAGGAAAGTAGGAAAGATTTTACACGTATGATTCAGCCTTCAAGGAATTTCTTCCAGAGTCAGAAAAGCTATGATTAGATGAAAGACAGAACAAGCTATGGCAAGAGACATGGAAAGTTAGAACAGCAGAGCTGCACTGCTTCTCCAAGTTGGAGAGGTGATGTCTAGAAGATAGGTCAAATCATGGTACATATTGGAAGTACTGCACGTGAATTTCATTTATCCATCAAGAAGCAGCTACCTACATGGTCAAAGATGGTAACAACCAACAGGAAGCTTGAAAGCAACAAGTCTTCCTCTTGACATAGTATAGCCTTTTTCTGATAGAGTGAGTGGTGACACCAGGATGATTAGCAAAGCCACATTTTCTACTTGAAGCCAAGGGCACATTTCATAGAATGTAAAATAAAGATGACTGGTACTCAGCTTAGTAGCTTCACCAAACACAAAGTAAAAAACAAGGCAGAGATCTCCAGTAGCACCTGGCTTTCAATCTAAACTAATTCATCCTGTTTGTTGGAGTTCTTAACTAGTAATTTAAAAAAATCATGATCCCATAAAAGCATGCAGTTGGACAATAGGGAAGTTAAGGTGATGCCTTACACTATTTTTCACAAACATTAGGTAAGGACAGAAATATTTTCAATCAAGGCTAAAAAGTTGTAAAAAGAAACAACTTGAAATCTATGAAAAGATATTGCAACATAAAAAGAAAATAAAATATAAGATTCAAAGAAGGTGTCTTAGAAAAAACTAGAAGTACATTAGATAGCATGCATTTTCTACTCTCTCTGAAGTGAAAGTAGAAATATAGGAAGTTATCACAGCAGTCTAAGATGGCAAGTTGTAGCCTGAGATAAAAGGAAAATATAAGGAACCCAGTAATGGCAGTGCAGAATTTTAAATTTCATTAGAAAACTAAATCAGTGCTATATATTATAAAGTTGGGAGGCTCCAGAATGCAGAGTACAAGCAAAAGTGATGAAAACATGAGAGAGAACATTACAACTTATGTCTACAAGACATAGAATTACGATTCATGATATAGAGAATTGGTCTTTGGGAGAAAGAGAGGGGCACAAATGTTATACAACAATCAAATAAAAAAATGAATAGAGTACTCCTGAACTAAAGAAAGAACTGAACCTACTGAGATACAGAGTTCAGCTACAGCTAGTTGTGGCAAATTTGACAAAAAGAAACCAATTCTGAGCTATCTTTGTAGATATATATTTACATTTAAGGATAAAGAAGGAATTCTGAGCATAATGTCTGTATGAAAATAGTTACCTACAAAGGCAGTTCATTAGACTGGCAGCCTCTTTTTTCTTTATGTGTCCCTCATGTTCCTATTTCATTTCCTCATTCTTGAAAAGGAAGAAATCCATCCAGGCCCTAAATCATTACTGTTCCCTGGATCTTTGCAATGGCTCTTTAATGGTTTCCCTGCTTCTTCCCTGGCCTAGCTCCCACAGTCTGTCTTTCACACAGCGGCCACAGAGATTTCTTATTCATAAACATACCAAGTAAAAACGTTTACTTTTATCTAAATCCCATCTGTCTATCATCCATCCATCCATCCATCTATCCATCCAGCCAATAAGTATGTATTGAGCACCTACTCTGAGCCAAATGCTTCTCAGGGCACTGAAGATATGTTAGTAAACAAAAGATACCATTTTCTACTTTTGTGGAACTTAAAATTTTTAGGAACTTGCTCCTAGTGAGCAGAGGAAAATAATGCACATGGGTTAACAAATAAATCAACAAATAAATATATGGTATGCTATGTGTGACAAGTGCTAAGGAAGAGAAACAAGACAGACTAAAGGGAAGTGAGAGTGAGGGAGGAATCAAAGAGCACATCTCAGAAGAAGTTGACATTGTACAGAACTCAAATGCATTGAAGGAACAAACCAGGTAGATAATCTTGAAACAGAATGAGCTGTAATTGCAAATGACTTGAATCAAAACGCACTAGGAGTGTTCAGAGAAGAGTAAGGAGGTCTGCTTGGTTGAAGCAGAGTGAGTTAGAGGAGACTGGATAGAATAGGAGCTCAGACATGTTAAGTAGGTAGGCATTAGTCCACTGAAGCATTGAGACAATGCTAAAGAGTTTAAATTTTGTACCCAAGTGAGATGGGAACCAATTGTAGCACTTTGAGCAGAGGTGTGACATAATCTGACTTACATTTTAGAGGAAGCGGGTAAGGGGGAAACATAGGGACACCATTAGAGAGCCATTGCAAAGATGAGAAAGGAACAATGGTGGGTTGAATCTGATAAGATCTTCCCATGAATCTCTAAGTAAAGGGCAGGGTGTACAAATCCCTTTCCTCTTTAGCTCTTGCCTCATGAACTCCTTTCCTCGAAGTGACATCTTCCTCCTATCCTCATTGCCAGGTTCCACATCTAAGAACTGAAATTCTACAAAAAAATAGCGATTGCTGCCAAGTGTTGCTGCTAGGTTCTTACCATCTCTGCCCCTGTTGTCATGGGGATGACACCTATACAAACTCAATCCACTTCAGTTGTCCTCTCAGATTTGCTTTCTGTCTGAATGTGGAAATGTGTTGGGTGGCGCTTCAAGGATCGTTGACTAATCCTTGAATCACTGCAGCCCCCCATCTCCCACCCTCCACCGACCCATGTCTATGAGCAACAGGAATTACTGGACTTAAGAAAAGTTGTTTTACTTTTTTTTAGGTGTTTTTCTTCCAGGAATCAACATAAATGAAAATCTGAGCAGCTCTTATTTTTTGTTAATCCAGATCCATTTGTCCTACAATTGAATTCACTTCTGCTCAGGTTCAGGCACTACAAATTTTATCAGTTTTATATTTTGTTGTGTTCATCTTTAGATCACTGTGGCTTTTAAAAAGAAGATAGAAGAGCCCAAACCTAAAGCTGCTAGCTTTTCACCTTGTTAAAGCAAATATTACCAAGATTGCACAGACTAACAAGCTAAAATAGTAAAGGCTATCTCACTGCGTGCAGAAGCAAGACAATAATGGCAGCAATTTATCATTATTACAGGTATTTCCATGTTGGGAACCGGCCGTGGAGGCTTGCCTGAGCGTTAGGGATACAGGCGGGCTGCGGACCTTGGGACCACCAGGCTGGTTCAGGAGCTGAAGGCCCATTCCCTCCTCCTTTCTTTGTTGTTTAGCATTACCCACTGGCAGGGATTTTGATGATCTAAGCATGAAGTTCTGAGAATATGACAGGCATGGCTGACTCTAGGGATCCAATGTTCCCGTTTCTCACAGACTGTGATTTCGGCTTTAAACTTAACACAGTTCAAACTCAGATCACATTTGGGAGCCTTATACATAATACAAGCTTCTTTATAAGATTTAAAAATACATTTGTAAAATTAGTATATACATTTAGAGGGCTGTTTCCAGCGTTAGGTGGTATAGATGATTATCTAGGGTTACCAGAAATGGGCTGGGCCACATTCTTTGGAACTGGTTTAAGCCATAATTAAGAGTTGTTTATAGTACAGGTAAAATTAGCACAGATAAGAAAGGTATTAGGATTTTAGTCAGTTATATTGCTTTTGAGGAATATAAACCAAGCATGAAGAACAGTGAGATAACTTTGGGATTGTCCTTCCTCATGCTTGGGAAAACACCTGGTGGGTGGGGGATGCCCTCCACCTACCTGGCTTTGTGTTCAGTAGAAGTCTTGTGATTTGATTGGGATTGTCCTTCCTCATGCCTAACGAAACACCTGGTGGGTGGGGGATGTGCCTCACCCACCTGGCCTTGTGCTCACGTGAAAGTCTTGTGATTTAACATGTGAAAATTTGGGATAAAAGACGCATGCTTGGTCCCAATAAACGGCTTCTGCTCATTTCACTGAACAGTTGTCCACTTTCTTTCTTTCTCTTTCTTCCTCTTTATATCTATCCCTCCATCTTTCTTTCTTTCAATATCTATCCCTACTACAGAATAGGCTTCTGCACTAGACAGAGTCCAGTCTCTTTCTTTCTCCTTATTTCTCCAGAATATTCACCGACGCTGCCCCACCTTCCAGGGACCCTCTAAATCTCTTTTGGGGGACTGGCCCCCCATATTTCCATAGCAGAATACATTTTCAAGGCATGAATTAGATATATATGACTAATTGATTTAAAAAAACAATTTGTACCATGTGGTCTATTAGAGCTATAACAAAATTCAATTTTCTATGAGCCAATGGGGAAAAAGTTGTTGAGTAGGCTAGAGACATACATTTGCTGTGTTTTAGAGATTGGCTGTGATTTATATGCTGCATTACTTTGTTTATCTTTGGTTGTTATATGTCAATCAACACCTCAAATTCAGGTTTATAGAGGATAGAAGAGCCCAGGAATTAGTTAAGTATGCAGACTGATGGACAAATAAAGTGTTTAGGTCTGTTTTTTGAGTTTTAATTAGACATTTTTAGCTTGTAATAACAAAAACACACTCAAAGTGTTTGTCTTTAAGTCTTCTCAGGATAAGAAATGCTATTGTAAATCTAAAACTTTCTAGTTGCATTATTACCTTTTTCTAGTGGAATTCACTTTCACAGTATGTTTTTAAAAATTTGATGAACTGTTAAAACACATAACTTATTTATAGCAAAACATACTATACTAGAGCTTCTTGCCAACATAATAAGACAAGAAAAGAGAAATCAATATTCATACAGAGCAGAGACAGAGTTATGATTTTAAAGTGATAGGAAAGTCTACCTGGAGAACCTATGAGAAGTAAGTTAAAAACTATTCAGATTAGCATGGAAGTTAAATAATGTTGCTAAACCAAAGCTAAATATCAAAAAATCAATATATTTCATATATGTCTGAAAATAACAGTGAGAAAATTTCATATGTTTAAAAGGTACCATGTATATAATGATCTAAAAATAAAATGTCTAGTAATAAACTTAACAAATAAGCATAGAATTTTTATGAAGACAAATATAAACTTCATTGAAAGACACAAAGAAAGATTAGCAAAAATGAAAAGACTTAAATGGTGAAAATACATATCAAGTTCTTGATAGAAAGATGGGATTTTATAAAGATTTCTAATTAATTTTCCAAAATTAAACCATAACTTTAGGAAAATCTTAATACATATACCAAAATGATTTTCTGGAGGTTAGGAAGATGACAAAATATTTTTATAGCTCACTGCAAGAAGACATAGTATTGTAACTACTAATATTTTGGAAAAGAAATGTACATGATAAACCTTCAGTATTTAAACATTTTATGAAGGCATACACTATTGAAATTTTAGTTTGCTTATAGAGACCAACAGATCTTTGGAAGAGAATAGAAGGTATAGAAGTAAGTATTTATTATGAAGCATTTTGACATTTTAAAGTAAAAAGATGGTAGATTATTCAATAAATGACTCAGTTCATTATTTGAGAAGAAATTTAACTGCCGATTTAATGTTATGCACCAAAGAAAATTTCAGATAGATTAGCTAATTAAATGGAAAAAGTTAAAACATAAAGATTATATAAAGAAAATGTTGGCAAATATGTAGCATAAAGTTTAGTGAGAAACCTTTCTGAAGACAGCACTATATTAGCATAGCTCCACACCAGCTAGTACACATTTTGAATAGCACCTCTAATGAGACACACATATCTGTGATGGTTGGTGACCTGGTTAGGGTAGGTTTTGGAAAATTCTTTATAAAAGATTGAAAAGCTTCTTAGGAAGTGATTCAATTGTTGGAAAAATAAGTCAAGTATGATACATTTAGCCTGGTATCTGGGGATAGTGTTAATAGTTAAGGATTGCTTGGGGATCCAGCTTGGTAGTTATTATAAGATTTTGTCTCTGTTTAGTCCTGTAGAGTAATTATCAGGATCTGGGTAGAAAGACCTGTAAGCAAAAACTGAAAGAGCTATTTAACCAAAACTTACATAACAGTGCAGCACTGTTTTAACTGAATGAAACACAAAATGGATATGTGTGGGAGGAGATTGATGGATATGCTTTGAGTCAGGATAGGCTAGTGGAAGTGGCAATAATGAATGATCCCTAAATCTTTTTAACTTATGACAACAGATGTTTATTTCTTGCTCACATTATCCATCCATCATTACTCAGCTGCAGTTCTGGAACAGTATGTCTTCACCCAGGAGTCAGGTGAATAGCACATCCTCTGTTGGGGTCACTACTGCTCTCATGGAAAAAGAAAAAGAAACATGGTAAGAATACATTTTCTCTTACAGCTGCACCTTGAAAGTGACACTTCTGCTTACCTTTTCCTGGCCAAAGTAAGTCACATGACAAAGCCTGCTGTTTTGAGGAAGTATGATCCTTCCACGGGCAGGGGTATTGCTGGCAAGGTAGAGAACACCTGGAGGCTTGATAATAAAGTCTAACACACTCACTATCCCCAAAACTACTTGTTGTTCTGCAATCTACAGGGCCCTAGACACTCCTGATTCATTTGGGAAATTGCCCTATGGCCCCAGACCCAGCAGGACACAGAGCTTTTCTTGAAGCTGTCTGCTTGCTCTTTCCTTTCTGAGGTGAACACACAGCCAGTGGAGTAGATGTTGGCTGCCAATGTGGTGCCAGACCCCAGTGTAATAGACAGCTTCTTTGTTTTGTTTACTCTTCCAGGCAGAGTGATGAATTCTCCTTCTAATCAGGTTCCATGTTTCTCATTTCTACAATGCACCAGCCCTGCTAATGAATGATTCACTGAAGTTAGTGGCTAAGATACAGCATGCTGCATCCGGCTCTGCCTTTTTTATACCAAGTCATGCCCTCACTATCTCCCAAACACAAATTGAGTTCTGGAGTATGGCATGGA
>NW_007221378.1:0-713 GCF_000164805.1 Carlito syrichta | reverse complement strand
GAATAGATGAGCTAATCACAGACAAAAAATGGTTTCTCTAGAAACCAGTTGAGGATTCTGGAAAGTTTGCTCTTAGTTCCTCTTTTCCTTTTTTTTGCTGTCTGATAGTAATTTAATAAAACGATGCATTTTATATCAAGAAGGTTCATTTTATTCATTATTACCTTCTGTAGAAAAAAGGACAAACGGGAACAATTATTACCTGTAGATGTGTGTTCACGCAGATGTCAGTATTCATGTATAAATGGGTTTAATTGATTCACTGGATCAGGTTTGTTTACACAAATTAACAGGCAATCAATCAAACATATCACACCATCTTTTCTTGCAAAAATGTCTTTGAGGAATTTTAATTCATAGCAACACATAGGGATCAGCAATCAGCAAATGTAACAATTTGAATCCCACTGTGTCTCATATTTAACGTGAAAGATGATTAACTCTTAGCTTAAGAAAGAGCGTATACGTTCCTGAAAACTAATTATGCTATGAAACAATGATGCATTTTCTTCAGAAAACGTAGGAAAATCTGTACATACTGTGAAAATTTAAGTACTATATTAAAATAGTCATTAATGCATGTAATTAAGCTAGTTTAAGTCGCTTTAGGTCATAAGGAAATACAAATATAATCATAACTGATGCATAGGCCTTAATCATTAGCAACGACTTTAGTCAAATTTCCCAATGTTCATGTAAAGCAGACCAACGGA
>NW_007221377.1:0-445 GCF_000164805.1 Carlito syrichta | reverse complement strand
TGTTATAGGTGACCCAGTGATGGGGCCTACCCTAGGATGTGTCTCAGTGATTGGGCCTCCTCTGTGTAGGGTGCCAGAGTGACTGTACCTCCTCTGTGATGCCTGTATGGTGACTGGTCTCCTTCTTGGTACATTATCCTTGACTGACCCTCCTCCTATTGGGTGCCACATTGACTGTCTCTCCACTGTGGTTGGTGCCCCAGTGACTAAACTTTCTCTGAGATGGGTGCCACAATAATTGGGCCTCTGTTCTGATGCCTTCCCCAGTGACTGGTCCTCCTCAGTAGGGGGTAACTAGGTGACTGACTCTTCTGTGTTGGGTACGCTAGATTAACCCTCTTCTGTTATATGTGCCCCAGTGACTGGGTTTCCTCTGTGATGGGTTCCATGACTGGCCCTCCTATTGTGTGCCCAAATAACTTGCACCCCACTCTAATGGATACAC
>NW_007221376.1:0-5025 GCF_000164805.1 Carlito syrichta | reverse complement strand
TGCCAGAGTGACTGTACCTCCTCTGTGATGCCTGAATGGTGACTGGTCTCCTTCTTGGTACATTATCCTTGACTGACCCTCCTCCTATTGGGTGCCACATTGACTGTCTCTCCACTGTGGTTGGTGCCCCAGTGACTAAACTTTCTCTGAGATGGGTGCCACAATAATTGGGCCTCTGTTCTGATGCCTTCCCCAGTGACTGATCCTCCTCAGTAGGGGGTAACTAGGTGACTGACTCTTCTGTGTTGGGTACCCTAGATTAACCCTTTTCTGTTATATGTGCCCCAGTGACTGGGTTTCCTCTGTGATGGGTACCATGACTGGCCCTCCTATTGTGTGCCCAAATAACTTGCACCCCACTCTAATGGATACACCACTGACAAACCCTCCTCTGTGACTGATGCCCTGTTGACAGTCCCAGGGACTAGCCTTCCTCTGGGATGGGTGCCTCAATGACTTCCTCTCCTCCTTGATGTGTGCCTTAGTTTCTTGCCCTCCTCTGAGATAGGTGATGTGTGCCTCAGTTTCTTGCCCTTCTCTGAGTCAATTCTATGGTGATTGCCAGAGATACTTCCCCTCATATTTGATTGACTCAGTGACTGGGCTTACTCTGTAATAAGCATCTCAGTAACTGCCCTTTCTACGATTAGGTTGCCCAGTTCTTTGCCCTCCTCTTGGATGAGTGCCTCAGTGACTTATTCTTCTGTGTAATGGGTGACTCAGTGGCTAGCTGTCCTCTGTGATGTGTGACTCAGTGACAGGCTATCCTATGTGATGATGCCACAGTGATTATACCCTCTCTGTGAGGGTTGGCTTCTGACTGGCCAGTTTCTGTGATGGGTTGTCCTTTGACTGTCCCTCACAGTGACTCTCCCTCACAGTGACTGATCCTCTTCTGGGATGGATGTCATAATGGCTGGCCCTTCTCTGTAATAGAAAACTCAGTAACTGACTCTCCCCTGTGATGAATGACTAAGTGGTACAAACTCCACTGTGAATGGTGCAGAAAAGACTGACTCTCCTACCTAATATGTGACCCAGTGATTGCCCATCTTTGAAGATGGATGCTCCAGTCACTGGTATACCTGTGTAATTGATGCGTCAGCGACTGGAACTCCTCTGAAAGGGATGCCTCAATTACTGGCCCTCCTCTTTAGGGTGCCTCAGTGACTAGCTCTCCTCTTTGATAGTGCCCCAAAGACTGGTACTCCTCATTGATGAGTGATTCAGTGTCTAGCAGTCCTCTTTAATGGCTGCTTCAGTGTCTATACTTCTACTGTGTTGGGTGCTCCAGTGACTGATCCTCCCCTATAATGGGTTTCCCATGGTTGACATTCCCATGTGAGAGGCAACTCAGTTAATGAACTTTCTTTGTGATTGATTCCCCAGTGACTGGTTCTCCTCTGTGATGGTGTCCCATTGACTAGCTTTCCTCTGTGATGGACAAACCTATTACTGGGTCACCTCTGTCATATTCTCTCATTTGTTATAAGTGACTCAGTGAATGGATTTCTCTATTATTGGTGTTCTAGTGCCAGAGTTTCCTCTGTGATGGATGACCAAATGACTGGCAATTCAACTAATGATTGGTACACTGAATATCCCTCCTCTGTGATGATTGTACCGGGGACTGGCCCTTCTCCATATTGTGTGCCCTACTGACTGGCACCCCACTGTTATGAGTACCAAAGTTACTATCCTTCCTCTGTGTTGGGTGCCCTGTGACTAGTCCTCCTCTGTGAGGGGTGCACCCATGAATGTCCCTCCTGTGTGTTGGATACAGCAGTGACTGTCTCACATCAGTTATTGGTGATCCAATAAATGGGGCTCCTCTAGAATGCGTGTTTCAGTCAATGAACCTCCTCATTGATGGGTGACAGAGTGACTGGTCCTGCACTGAGATAGGTGTTCCAGGGACTGGGCCCCTTCTGTGATAATTGTCCAGTAAGTGGCCCACTTAGGTGATGGCTGCACACTGACTTATTCTCATCTGTGATGGGTTCCCTAGGGATTGAGCCTCCAATCTGATTGGTGCCACTCTAACTGGCTTTAATCTGTGGTGTCTCACTGACTGATTCTTCTGTCTAATGGTGCCTCTGTGATGGTTGACTCCATGACTAACCTTGATACTTAATGGGTGCCTCTGTGACTGATCCTCCTCTGTGATGGGTGCCCCACTGAATATCTTTCCTCTGTGAACACTGCTCCAGGAAGGGGGTAACTTAAATAACGTTTGCCCCAGTGACTTGCCCTCATCCATTATTGTTGACCCAGTGAGTGGGGATCATCAGTGATCTATGCAGCAGTGACTGGCTGTTCTCCATAATGGTTGCCCAATTAACTAGACCTCCTCTGTGATGAGTGTCCCAGTAGCTGTGCTTCCTCCATAATTGCTACTCCGTTGACAAGCTCTCCTTTGTGATGTGTTACATAGTGATAGGCCCTCTTTAGTGATGGATGTCCTCCTCCTTGGTCCTCTTCTATAACAGTTATCCCTTTGACTGACTCTGCTCCATAATGGGTGCTCCAGTGACTGCCTCTCCTCTGCAATGTGTTCCTTAGTAATGCCTCCTCTGAGATGGGTGCCCTGGTGAAGACCTTCCTCTGTGATAGATGTCTAAGTGACTGGCTTTCTGCTGTAATAGATACTCCCATTGACAGGACGTTTTCTGTGACTGGTGTCCTAGTGATTGGCTCTCCTCTGTGATGAGTGTTTCTCTGACTGTCTCTTCTCCATGTTTTGTGCCTCATTGACTGAACTTCCTCTGTTATCAGTGCTCCAGTGACTGGGTCTCCCTTGTGATTGGTGCCCCGGTACTGGCCTTAATGTATGATGGGTACCTCAGTGATTGCCCACCTCTTTGATTGCTGTCATGGTGAGAGGGTATCCTTCATAATGGTTGCCCAAGTGACTGTGATTTCTCTGTGATTTGCATTCAAGTGATTGGCCATTTTCTGAGATGGATTCCCCAGGTACAAGCCCTTTTCTATGATGGGTGACCTATTAACTGGCTTTCCACCAAAATGGATGCAAAAGTTATTAGACTCACTCTTGATGGGTACTCCTGTTTCTGGACCTCTTTCACAATGACTGCCCAATTGAATGGCTATCTCTGTGATGGGTGACTCAGTGATTTGACCTCCTTCATGATTGGTGCACCATTGACTGGCTTTCCTGCAAATTGAGTGCCCTACTGGCCTTCAGTGATGGCTTTCCAGTGAATGACCCTCTTATAAGTTGAGTGCCACATTGACTTGGTTTCTTCCATAATGTCTGAACCAGTGACAGGTTTTTCTCCATTATGTGTGCCCAGAACCTGGGCAACCTCTGTAATTGATGCTCAATGACTTGTCTCCATCATAATGGTTGCCCTGGTGACTAACATTCTTCTAAGAAGGCTGTCCAATGATTATTCCTCCCTTTACAATGGGTGCCCTCGTGACTGAGCCTCTGTTGTGATTGATGTCCCAGTGACTAACCCTCCAACAGAAGGATTTTCCCAGTGACTAGCCCTCTTATGTGTAGGTTATCCCCAATGACATCCTCCTCAAAAATGGGTGCCCACTTACTGATCGTCCTATGCTATGGGTGCCTCAAGTCTTCTTACTCTATATTTGGAATATATTTGAATAGCTCTCCACTGTAAAAAGTGTGACCTCTGTGAAGGGTGTCCCATAAATGGCCTTTCTCTGTGATGGGTGCTCCTCTTACAGCCCCTCCTCTGTGATGGGTGCCCCAGATACTGCCCCTAATCTCTGATGAGTTCCCCATGACTGGCCTTCTTCTGTGTTGGCTCTCTCAGTGACCTCCTTTGTGATGTGTACTGTGTGACTACACTTCCTTCATGATGGAATCCCCAATCCTTGTTCTACTCTGTGATGTTTGCCACAGTGACAGATTCCTTCTGTGAAAAATGCCCAGTAATAGATCTGCCTCTGGGATGATGCCCCAGTGACTATATTTACTCTGTTACTACTGCCCCAGTTACTGGGTCTCCTACATAATGTGTGCCTCAATTACTAGTCCTTCTCAATTATGGGTGCCCCAGTCACTTACACTCCACCATAATTATTGTCCTTCTTTGAGAAGTTTATCTCACGGATGGCTCTCCTTCGTAATAACTGCCTGAGGGACTGGCACCCTCGTTTATGAATGAGACAATGAGTTGTCTTTCTCTGTTTTGATTGTAGCAGTGAGTAGCCCTTTAGCGAAGTGTGCTGTTGTGACTGGCACAACTTGGTTATGGGTGGCACAATGATGGGCCCTTCTCTGTTATGGGTGCCCCAGTGATTATCCCTCCTTTATTATGGGAGCTCCAGTGATTAGCCCTCCTTTGTGATTGGTGTCTCAGTGTCCGGTCCTCCTCTGTGATGACTGTCCCAGTATTTAGCCCTTTTCTGTGATGGGTGCCTCAGAGATTGTCCCTTCCTGTTCTTGGTGGCTCACTGACTGACCCTCCTCTATGATTGGTGTTACAGTGACTGGATCTCCTTTGTAATCAGTGCCTCAGTGACTGGCCCTCATCTGTCATTGGTACCATGGTGACTGGCACCAAAATGACTGGCCTCTTCTTTGATGGATGTCCCAAAGACTGGCTTTCCACTCTGATGTGTGCCCCAGTGACTAGGCTTAATCTGTGATTAGTGTCCCAGTGATTGATCTTCCTTTGTGATGGGTGTCCCAGTGACTGGACTTCCTTTGAGATCAGTGTAACTGTGAGTTGCCCTCCTTCTAATGGGTGCCCCATTTACTGGGCCTACTATCTGATGTGTGCCCGAATGACTAGACTTCCTCTGATGGGTTCCCCAGTTACTGAGTCTTCTCCTAGTGAATACCCCAGTGACTGACGCTCCTCTCTAATGAATGGCTTTATGACTAGTCCTCCTCTGTGCTAGGTACCTCAGTGAGTGTGCCTCAACCATGATGAATTCCCCAGTAAATACCCCTCAACCATAATAGATTCCCTGGAAAATAGCTCTCCTCTGTGCTGGGTGCCTCAGTGGCAGGCTCCTCTCTGTGATGGG
>NW_007221375.1:0-4632 GCF_000164805.1 Carlito syrichta | reverse complement strand
GTGACTGATGTCCTGTTGAAAGTCCCAGGGACTAGCCTTCCTCTGGGATGGGTGCCTCAATGACTTCCTCTCCTCCTTGATGTGTGCCTTAGTTTCTTGCCCTCCTCTGAGATAGGTGATGTGTGCCTCAGTTTCTTGCCCTTCTCTGAGTCAATTCTATGGTGATTGCCAGAGATACTTCCCCTCATATTTGATTGACTCAGTGACTGGGCTTACTCTGTAATAAGCATCTCAGTAACTGCCCTTTCTACGATTAGGTTGCCCAGTTCTTTGCCCTCCTCTTGGATGAGTGCCTCAGTGACTTATTCTTCTGTGTAATGGGTGACTCAGTGGCTAGCTGTCCTCTGTGATGTGTGACTCAGTGACAGGCTATCCTATGTGATGATGCCACAGTGATTATACCCTCTCTGTGAGGGTTGGCTTCTGACTGGCCAGTCTCTGTGATGGGTTGTCCTTTGACTGTCCCTCACAGTGACTCTCCCTCACAGTGACTGATCCTCTTCTGGGATGGATGTCATAATGGCTGGCCCTTCTCTGTAATAGAAAACTCAGTAACTGACTCTCCCTTGTGATGAATGACTAAGTGGTACAAACTCCATTGTGAATGGTGCAGAAAAGACTGACTCTCCTACCTAATATGTGACCCAGTGATTGCCCATCTTTGAAGATGGATGCTCCAGTCACTGGTATACCTGTGTAATTGATGCGTCAGCGACTGGAACTCCTCTGAAAGGGATGCCTCAATTACTGGCCCTCCTCTTTAGGGTGCCTCAGTGACTAGCTCTCCTCTTTGATAGTGCCCCAAAGACTGGTACTCCTCATTGATGAGTGATTCAGTGTCTAGCAGTCCTCTTTAATGGCTGCTTCAGTGTCTATACTTCTACTGTGTTGGGTGCTCCAGTGACTGATCCTCCCCTATAATGGGTTTCCCATGGTTGACATTCCCATGTGAGAGGCAACTCAGTTAATGAACTTTCTTTGTGATTGATTCCCCAGTGACTGGTTCTCCTCTGTGATGGTGTCCCATTGACTAGCTTTCCTCTGTGATGGACAAACCTATTACTGGGTCACCTCTGTCATATTCTCTCATTTGTTATAAGTGACTCAGTGAATGGATTTCTCTATTATTGGTGTTCTAGTGCCAGAGTTTCCTCTGTGATGGATGACCAAATGACTGGCAATTCAACTAATGATTGGTACACTGAATATCCCTCCTCTGTGATGATTGTACCGGGGACTGGCCCTTCTCCATATTGTGTGCCCTACTGACTGGCACCCCACTGTTATGAGTACCAAAGTTACTATCCTTCCTCTGTGTTGGGTGCCCTGTGACTAGTCCTCCTCTGTGAGGGGTGCACCCATGAATGTCCCTCCTGTGTGTTGGATACAGCAGTGACTGTCTCACATCAGTTATTGGTGATCCAATAAATGGGGCTCCTCTAGAATGCGTGTTTCAGTCAATGAACCTCCTCATTGATGGGTGACAGAGTGACTGGTCCTGCACTGAGATAGGTGTTCCAGGGACTGGGCCCCTTCTGTGATAATTGTCCAGTAAGTGGCCCACTTAGGTGATGGCTGCACACTGACTTATTCTCATCTGTGATGGGTTCCCTAGGGATTGAGCCTCCAATCTGATTGGTGCCACTCTAACTGGCTTTAATCTGTGGTGTCTCACTGACTGATTCTTCTGTCTAATGGTGCCTCTGTGATGGTTGACTCCATGACTAACCTTGATATTTAATGGGTGCCTCTGTGACTGATCCTCCTCTGTGATGGGTGCCCCACTGAATATCTTTCCTCTGTGAACACTGCTCCAGGAAGGGGGTAACTTAAATAACGTTTGCCCCAGTGACTTGCCCTCATCCATTATTGTTGACCCAGTGAGTGGGGATCATCAGTGATCTATGCAGCAGTGACTGGCTGTTCTCCATAATGGTTGCCCAATAACTAGACCTCCTCTGTGATGAGTGTCCCAGTAGCTGTGCTTCCTCCATAATTGCTGCTCCGCTGACAAGCTCTCCTTTGTGATGTGTTACATAGTGATAGGCCCTCTTTAGTGATGGATGTCCTCCTCCTTGGTCCTCTTCTATAACAGTTATCCCTTTGACTGACTCTGCTCCATAATGGGTGCTCCAGTGACTGCCTCTCCTCTGCAATGTGTTCCTTAGTAATGCCTCCTCTGAGATGGGTGCCCCAATGATAGACCTTCCTCTGTGATAGATGTCTAAGTGACTGGCTTTCTGCTGTAATAGATACTCCATTGACAGGACGTTTTCTGTGACTGGTGTCCTAGTGATTGGCTCTCCTCTGTGATGAGTGTTTCTCTGACTGTCTCTTCTCCATGTTTTGTGCCTCATTGACTGAACTTCCTCTGTTATCAGTGCTCCAGTGACTGGGTCTCCCTTGTGATTGGTGCCCCAGTACTGGCCTTAATGTATGATGGGTACCTCAGTGATTGCCCACCTCTTTGATTGCTGTCATGGTGAGAGGGTATCCTTCATAATGGTTGCCCAAGTGACTGTGATTTCACTGTGATTTGCATTCAAGTGATTGGCCATTTTCTGAGATGGATTCCCCAGGTACAAGCCCTTTTCTATGATGGGTGACCTATTAACTGACTTTCCACCAAAATGGATGCAAAAGTGATTAGACTCACTCTGTGATGGGTACTCCTGTTTCTGGACCTCTTTCACAATGACTGCCCAATTGAATGGCTATCTCTGTGATAGGTGACTCAGTGATTTGACCTCCTTCATGATTCGTGCACCATTGACTGGCTTTCCTGCAAATTGAGTGCCCTACTGGCCTTCAGTGATGGCTTTCCAGTGAATGACACTCTTATAAGTTGAGTGCCACATTGACTTGGTTTCCTCCATAATGTCTGAACCAGTGACAGGTTTTCCTCCATTATGTGTGCCCAGAGCCTGGGCAACCTCTGTAATTGATGCTCAATGACTTGTCCTCCATCATAATGGTTGCCCTGGTGACTAACATTCTTCTAAGAAGGCTGTCCCAATGATTATTCCTCCTTTACAATGGGTGCCCTCGTGACTGAGCCTCTGTTGTGATTGATGTCCCAGTGACTAACCCTCCAACAGAAGGATTTTCCCAGTGACTAGCCCTCTTATGTGTAGGTTATCCCAATGACATCCTCCTCAAAAATGGGTGCCCACTTACTGATCGTCCTATGCTATGGGTGCCTCAAGTCTTCTTACTCTATATTTGGAATACCAGTGAATAGCTCTCCACTGTAAAAAGTGTGACCTCTGTGAAGGGTGTCCCATAAATGGCCTTTCTCTGTGATGGGTGCTCCTCTTACAGCCCCTCCTCTGTGATGGGTGCCCCAGATACTGCCCCTAATCTCTGATGAGTTCCCCATGACTGGCCTTCTTCTGTGTTGGCTCTCTCAGTGACCTCCTTTGTGATGTGTACTGTGTGACTACACTTCCTTCATGATGGAATCCCCAGTCCTTGTTCTACTCTGTGATGTTTGCCACAGTGACAGATTCCTTCTGTGAAAAATGCCCAGTAATAGATCTGCCTCTGGGATGATGCCCCAGTGACTATATTTACTCTGTTACTACTGCCCCAGTTACTGGGTCTCCTACATAATGTGTGCCTCAATTACTAGTCCTTCTCAATTATGGGTGCCCCAGTCACTTACACTCCACCATAATTATTGTCCTTCTTTGAGAAGTTTATCTCACGGATGGCTCTCCTTCGTAATAACTGCCTGAGGGACTGGCACCCTCGTTTATGAATGAGACAATGAGTTGTCTTTCTCTGTTTTGATTGTAGCAGTGAGTAGCCCTTTAGCGAAGTGTGCTGTTGTGACTGGCACAACTTGGTTATGGGTGGCACAATGATGGGCCCTTCTCTGTTATGGGTGCCCCAGTGATTATCCCTCCTTTATTATGGGAGCTCCAGTGATTAGCCCTCCTTTGTGATTGGTGTCTCAGTGTCCGGTCCTCCTCTGTGATGACTGTCCCAGTATTTAGCCCTTTTCTGTGATGGGTGCCTCAGAGATTGTCCCTTCCTGTTCTTGGTGGCTCACTGACTGACCCTCCTCTATGATTGGTGTTACAGTGACTGGATCTCCTTTGTAATCAGTGCCTCAGTGACTGGCCCTCATCTGTCATTGGTACCATGGTGACTGGCACCAAAATGACTGGCCTCTTCTTTGATGGATGTCCCAAAGACTGGCTTTCCACTCTGATGTGTGCCCCAGTGACTAGGCTTAATCTGTGATTAGTGTCCCAGTGATTGATCTTCCTTTGTGATGGGTGTCCCAGTGACTGGACTTCCTTTGAGATCAGTGTAACTGTGAGTTGCCCTCCTTCTAATGGGTGCCCCATTTACTGGGCCTACTATCTGATGTGTGCCCGAATGACTAGACTTCCTCTGATGGGTTCCCCAGTTACTGAGTCTTCTCCTAGTGAATACCCCAGTGACTGACGCTCCTCTCTAATGAATGGCTTTATGACTAGTCCTCCTCTGTGCTAGGTACCTCAGTGAGTGTGCCTCAACCATGATGAATTCCCCAGTAAATACCCCTCAACCATAATAGATTCCCTGGAAAATAGCTCTCCTCTGTGCTGGGTGCCTCAGTGGCAGGCTCCTCTCTGTGATGGG
>NW_007221374.1:0-4609 GCF_000164805.1 Carlito syrichta | reverse complement strand
CCTGTTGACAGTCCCAGGGACTAGCCTTCCTCTGGGATGGGTGCCTCAATGACTTCCTCTCCTCCTTGATGTGTGCCTTAGTTTCTTGCCCTCCTCTGAGATAGGTGATGTGTGCCTCAGTTTCTTGCCCTTCTCTGAGTCAATTCTATGGTGATTGCCAGAGATACTTCCCCTCATATTTGATTCACTCAGTGACTGGGCTTACTCTGTAATAAGCATCTCAGTAACTGCCCTTTCTACGATTAGGTTGCCCAGTTCTTTGCCCTCCTCTTGGATGAGTGCCTCAGTGACTTATTCTTCTGAGTAATGGGTGACTCAGTGGCTAGCTGTCCTCTGTGATGTGTGACTCAGTGACAGGCTATCCTATGTGATGATGCCACAGTGATTATACCCTCTCTGTGAGGGTTGGCTTCTGACTGGCCAGTTTCTGTGATGGGTTGTCCTTTGACTGTCCCTCACAGTGACTCTCCCTCACAGTGACTGATCCTCTTCTGGGATGGATGTCATAATGGCTGGCCCTTCTCTGTAATAGAAAACTCAGTAACTGACTCTCCCCTGTGATGAATGACTAAGTGGTACAAACTCCACTGTGAATGGTGCAGAAAAAGACTGACTCTCCTACCTAATATGTGACCCAGTGATTGCCCATCTTTGAAGATGGATGCTCCAGTCACTGGTATACCTGTGTAATTGATGCGTCAGCGACTGGAACTCCTCTGAAAGGGATGCCTCAATTACTGGCCCTCCTCTTTAGGGTGCCTCAGTGACTAGCTCTCCTCTTTGATAGTGCCCCAAAGACTGGTACTCCTCATTGATGAGTGATTCAGTGTCTAGCAGTCCTCTTTAATGGCTGCTTCAGTGTCTATACTTCTACTGTGTTGGGTGCTCCAGTGACTGATCCTCCCCTATAATGGGTTTCCCATGGTTGACATTCCCATGTGAGAGGCAACTCAGTTAATGAACTTTCTTTGTGATTGATTCCCCAGTGACTGGTTCTCCTCTGTGATGGTGTCCCATTGACTAGCTTTCCTCTGTGATGGACAAACCTATTACTGGGTCACCTCTGTCATATTCTCTCATTTGTTATAAGTGACTCAGTGAATGGATTTCTCTATTATTGGTGTTCTAGTGCCAGAGTTTCCTCTGTGATGGATGACCAAATGACTGGCAATTCAACTAATGATTGGTACACTGAATATCCCTCCTCTGTGATGATTGTACCGGGGACTGGCCCTTCTCCATATTGTGTGCCCTACTGACTGGCACCCCACTGTTATGAGTACCAAAGTTACTATCCTTCCTCTGTGTTGGGTGCCCTGTGACTAGTCCTCCTCTGTGAGGGGTGCACCCATGAATGTCCCTCCTGTGTGTTGGATACAGCAGTGACTGTCTCACATCAGTTATTGGTGATCCAATAAATGGGGCTCCTCTAGAATGCGTGTTTCAGTCAATGAACCTCCTCATTGATGGGTGACAGAGTGACTGGTCCTGCACTGAGATAGGTGTTCCAGGGACTGGGCCCCTTCTGTGATAATTGTCCAGTAAGTGGCCCACTTAGGTGATGGCTGCACACTGACTTATTCTCATCTGTGATGGGTTCCCTAGGGATTGAGCCTCCAATCTGATTGGTGCCACTCTAACTGGCTTTAATCTGTGGTGTCTCACTGACTGATTCTTCTGTCTAATGGTGCCTCTGTGATGGTTGACTCCATGACTAACCTTGATATTTAATGGGTGCCTCTGTGACTGATCCTCCTCTGTGATGGGTGCCCCACTGAATATCTTTCCTCTGTGAACACTGCTCCAGGAAGGGGGTAACTTAAATAACGTTTGCCCCAGTGACTTGCCCTCATCCATTATTGTTGACCCAGTGAGTGGGGATCATCAGTGATCTATGCAGCAGTGACTGGCTGTTCTCCATAATGGTTGCCCAATTAACTAGACCTCCTCTGTGATGAGTGTCCCAGTAGCTGTGCTTCCTCCATAATTGCTGCTCCGCTGACAAGCTTTCCTTTGTGATGTGTTACATAGTGATAGGCCCTCTTTAGTGATGGATGTCCTCCTCCATTGGTCCTCTTCTATAACAGTTATCTGCTCCATAATGGGTGCTACAGTGACTGCCTCTCCTCTGCAATGTGTTCCCTAGTAATGCCTCCTCTGAGATGGGTGCCCCAATGATAGACCTTCCTCTGTGATAGATGTCTAAGTGACTGGCTTTTCTGCTGTAATAGATACTCCATTGACAGGACGTTTTCTGTGACTGGTGTCCTAGTGATTGGCTCTCCTCTGTGATGAGTGTTTCTCTGACTGTCTCTTCTCCATGTTTTGTGCCTCATTGACTGAACTTCCTCTGTTATCAGTGCTCCAGTGACTGGGTCTCCCTTGTGATTGGTGCCCCAGTACTGGCCTTAATGTATGATGGGTACCTCAGTGATTGCCCACCTCTTTGATTGCTGTCATGGTGAGAGGGTATCCTTCATAATGGTTGCCCAAGTGACTGTGATTTCTCTGTGATTTGCATTCAAGTGATTGGCCATTTTCTGAGATGGATTCCCCAGGTACAAGCCCTTTTCTATGATGGGTGACCTATTAACTGGCTTTCCACCAAAATGGATGCAAAAGTGATTAGACTCACTCTTGATGGGTACTCCTGTTTCTGGACCTCTTTCACAATGACTGCCCAATTGAATGGCTATCTCTGTGATGGGTGACTCAGTGATTTGACCTCCTCATGATTGGTGCACCATTGACTGGCTTTCCTGCAAATTGAGTGCCCTACTGGCCTTCAGTGATGGCTTTCCAGTGAATGACCCTCTTATAAGTTGAGTGCCACATTGACTTGGTTTCCTCCATAATGTCTGAACCAGTGACAGGTTTTTCTCCATTATGTGTGCCCAGAACCTGGGCAACCTCTGTAATTGATGCTCAATGACTTGTCCTCCATCATAATGGTTGCCCTGGTGACTAACATTCTTCTAAGAAGGCTGTCCCAATGATTATTCCTCCTTTACAATGGGTGCCCTCGTGACTGAGCCTCTGTTGTGATTGATGTCCCAGTGACTAACCCTCCAACAGAAGGATTTTCCCAGTGACTAGCCCTCTTATGTGTAGGTTATCCCAATGACATCCTCCTCAAAAATGGGTGCCCACTTACTGATCGTCCTATGCTATGGGTGCCTCAAGTCTTCTTACTCTATATTTGGAATACCAGTGAATAGCTCTCCACTGTAAAAAGTGTGACCTCTGTGAAGGGTGTCCCATAAATGGCCTTTCTCTGTGATGGGTGCTCCTCTTACAGCCCCTCCTCTGTGATGGGTGCCCCAGATACTGCCCCTAATCTCTGATGAGTTCCCCATGACTGGCCTTCTTCTGTGTTGGCTCTCTCAGTGACCTCCTTTGTGATGTGTACTGTGTGACTACACTTCCTTCATGATGGAATCCCCAGTCCTTGTTCTACTCTGTGATGTTTGCCACAGTGACAGATTCCTTCTGTGAAAAATGCCCAGTAATAGATCTGCCTCTGGGATGATGCCCCAGTGACTATATTTACTCTGTTACTACTGCCCCAGTTACTGGGTCTCCTACATAATGTGTGCCTCAATTACTAGTCCTTCTCAATTATGGGTGCCCCAGTCACTTACACTCCACCATAATTATTGTCCTTCTTTGAGAAGTTTATCTCACGGATGGCTCTCCTTCGTAATAACTGCCTGAGGGACTGGCACCCTCGTTTATGAATGAGACAATGAGTTGTCTTTCTCTGTTTTGATTGTAGCAGTGAGTAGCCCTTTAGCGAAGTGTGCTGTTGTGACTGGCACAACTTGGTTATGGGTGGCACAATGATGGGCCCTTCTCTGTTATGGGTGCCCCAGTGATTATCCCTCCTTTATTATGGGAGCTCCAGTGATTAGCCCTCCTTTGTGATTGGTGTCTCAGTGTCCGGTCCTCCTCTGTGATGACTGTCCCAGTATTTAGCCCTTTTCTGTGATGGGTGCCTCAGAGATTGTCCCTTCCTGTTCTTGGTGGCTCACTGACTGACCCTCCTCTATGATTGGTGTTACAGTGACTGGATCTCCTTTGTAATCAGTGCCTCAGTGACTGGCCCTCATCTGTCATTGGTACCATGGTGACTGGCACCAAAATGACTGGCCTCTTCTTTGATGGATGTCCCAAAGACTGGCTTTCCACTCTGATGTGTGCCCCAGTGACTAGGCTTAATCTGTGATTAGTGTCCCAGTGATTGATCTTCCTTTGTGATGGGTGTCCCAGTGACTGGACTTCCTTTGAGATCAGTGTAACTGTGAGTTGCCCTCCTTCTAATGGGTGCCCCATTTACTGGGCCTACTATCTGATGTGTGCCCGAATGACTAGACTTCCTCTGATGGGTTCCCCAGTTACTGAGTCTTCTCCTAGTGAATACCCCAGTGACTGACGCTCCTCTCTAATGAATGGCTTTATGACTAGTCCTCCTCTGTGCTAGGTACCTCAGTGAGTGTGCCTCAACCATGATGAATTCCCCAGTAAATACCCCTCAACCATAATAGATTCCCTGGAAAATAGCTCTCCTCTGTGCTGGGTGCCTCAGTGGCAGGCTCCTCTCTGTGATGGG
>NW_007221373.1:0-4479 GCF_000164805.1 Carlito syrichta | reverse complement strand
CAATTCTATGGTGATTGCCAGAGATACTTCCCCTCATATTTGATTGACTCAGTGACTGGGCTTACTCTGTAATAAGCATCTCAGTAACTGCCCTTTCTACGATTAGGTTGCCCAGTTCTTTGCCCTCCTCTTGGATGAGTGCCTCAGTGACTTATTCTTCGTGTAATGGGTGACTCAGTGGCTAGCTGTCCTCTGTGATGTGTGACTCAGTGACAGGCTATCCTATGTGATGATGCCACAGTGATTATACCCTCTCTGTGAGGGTTGGCTTCTGACTGGCCAGTCTCTGTGATGGGTTGTCCTTTGACTGTCCCTCACAGTGACTCTCCCTCACAGTGACTGATCCTCTTCTGGGATGGATGTCATAATGGCTGGCCCTTCTCTGTAATAGAAAACTCAGTAACTGACTCTCCCCTGTGATGAATGACTAAGTGGTACAAACTCCATTGTGAATGGTGCAGAAAAGACTGACTCTCCTACCTAATATGTGACCCAGTGATTGCCCATCTTTGAAGATGGATGCTCCAGTCACTGGTATACCTGTGTAATTGATGCGTCAGCGACTGGAACTCCTCTGAAAGGGATGCCTCAATTACTGGCCCTCCTCTTTAGGGTGCCTCAATGACTAGCTCTCCTCTTTGATAGTGCCCCAAAGACTGGTACTCCTCATTGATGAGTGATTCAGTGTCTAGCAGTCCTCTTTAATGGCTGCTTCAGTGTCTATACTTCTACTGTGTTGGGTGCTCCAGTGACTGATCCTCCCCTATAATGGGTTTCCCATGGTTGACATTCCCATGTGAGAGGCAACTCAGTTAATGAACTTTCTTTGTGATTGATTCCCCAGTGACTGGTTCTCCTCTGTGATGGTGTCCCATTGACTAGCTTTCCTCTGTGATGGACAAACCTATTACTGGGTCACCTCTGTCATATTCTCTCATTTGTTATAAGTGACTCAGTGAATGGATTTCTCTATTATTGGTGTTCTAGTGCCAGAGTTTCCTCTGTGATGGATGACCAAATGACTGGCAATTCAACTAATGATTGGTACACTGAATATCCCTCCTCTGTGATGATTGTACCGGGGACTGGCCCTTCTCCATATTGTGTGCCCTACTGACTGGCACCCCACTGTTATGAGTACCAAAGTTACTATCCTTCCTCTGTGTTGGGTGCCCTGTGACTAGTCCTCCTCTGTGAGGGGTGCACCCATGAATGTCCCTCCTGTGTGTTGGATACAGCAGTGACTGTCTCACATCAGTTATTGGTGATCCAATAAATGGGGCTCCTCTAGAATGCGTGTTTCAGTCAATGAACCTCCTCATTGATGGGTGACAGAGTGACTGGTCCTGCACTGAGATAGGTGTTCCAGGGACTGGGCCCCTTCTGTGATAATTGTCCAGTAAGTGGCCCACTTAGGTGATGGCTGCACACTGACTTATTCTCATCTGTGATGGGTTCCCTAGGGATTGAGCCTCCAATCTGATTGGTGCCACTCTAACTGGCTTTAATCTGTGGTGTCTCACTGACTGATTCTTCTGTCTAATGGTGCCTCTGTGATGGTTGACTCCATGACTAACCTTGATATTTAATGGGTGCCTCTGTGACTGATCCTCCTCTGTGATGGGTGCCCCACTGAATATCTTTCCTCTGTGAACACTGCTCCAGGAAGGGGGTAACTTAAATAACGTTTGCCCCAGTGACTTGCCCTCATCCATTATTGTTGACCCAGTGAGTGGGGATCATCAGTGATCTATGCAGCAGTGACTGGCTGTTCTCCATAATGGTTGCCCAATTAACTAGACCTCCTCTGTGATGAGTGTCCCAGTAGCTGTGCTTCCTCCATAATTGCTGCTCCGCTGACAAGCTCTCCTTTGTGATGTGTTACATAGTGATAGGCCCTCTTTAGTGATGGATGTCCTCCTCCTTGGTCCTCTTCTATAACAGTTATCCCTTTGACTGACTCTGCTCCATAATGGGTGCTCCAGTGACTGCCTCTCCTCTGCAATGTGTTCCTTAGTAATGCCTCCTCTGAGATGGGTGCCCCAATGATAGACCTTCCTCTGTGATAGATGTCTAAGTGACTGGCTTTCTGCTGTAATAGATACTCCATTGACAGGACGTTTTCTGTGACTGGTGTCCTAGTGATTGGCTCTCCTCTGTGATGAGTGTTTCTCTGACTGTCTCTTCTCCATGTTTTGTGCCTCATTGACTGAACTTCCTCTGTTATCAGTGCTCCAGTGACTGGGTCTCCCTTGTGATTGGTGCCCCAGTACTGGCCTTAATGTATGATGGGTACCTCAGTGATTGCCCACCTCTTTGATTGCTGTCATGGTGAGAGGGTATCCTTCATAATGGTTGCCCAAGTGACTGTGATTTCACTGTGATTTGCATTCAAGTGATTGGCCATTTTCTGAGATGGATTCCCCAGGTACAAGCCCTTTTCTATGATGGGTGACCTATTAACTGGCTTTCCACCAAAATGGATGCAAAAGTGATTAGACTCACTCTTGATGGGTACTCCTGTTTCTGGACCTCTTTCACAATGACTGCCCAATTGAATGGCTATCTCTGTGATGGGTGACTCAGTGATTTGACCTCCTTCATGATTGGTGCACCATTGACTGGCTTTCCTGCAAATTGAGTGCCCTACTGGCCTTCAGTGATGGCTTTCCAGTGAATGACCCTCTTATAAGTTGAGTGCCACATTGACTTGGTTTCCTCCATAATGTCTGAACCAGTGACAGGTTTTTCTCCATTATGTGTGCCCAGAACCTGGGCAACCTCTGTAATTGATGCTCAATGACTTGTCCTCCATCATAATGGTTGCCCTGGTGACTAACATTCTTCTAAGAAGGCTGTCCCAATGATTATTCCTCCTTTACAATGGGTGCCCTCGTGACTGAGCCTCTGTTGTGATTGATGTCCCAGTGACTAACCCTCCAACAGAAGGATTTTCCCAGTGACTAGCCCTCTTATGTGTAGGTTATCCCAATGACATCCTCCTCAAAAATGGGTGCCCACTTACTGATCGTCCTATGCTATGGGTGCCTCAAGTCTTCTTACTCTATATTTGGAATACCAGTGAATAGCTCTCCACTGTAAAAAGTGTGACCTCTGTGAAGGGTGTCCCATAAATGGCCTTTCTCTGTGATGGGTGCTCCTCTTACAGCCCCTCCTCTGTGATGGGTGCCCCAGATACTGCCCCTAATCTCTGATGAGTTCCCCATGACTGGCATTCTTCTGTGTTGGCTCTCTCAGTGACCTCCTTGTGATGTGTACTGTGTGACTACACTTCCTTCATGATGGAATCCCCAGTCCTTGTTCTACTCTGTGATGTTTGCCACAGTGACAGATTCCTTCTGTGAAAAATGCCCAGTAATAGATCTGCCTCTGGGATGATGCCCCAGAGACTATATGTACTCTGTTACTACTGCCCCAGTTACTGGGTCTCCTACATAATGTGTGCCTCAATTACTAGCCCTTCTCAATTATGGGTGCCCCAGTCACTTACACCCCACCATAATTATTGTCCTTCTTTGAGAAGTTTATCTCACTGATGACTCTCCTTCGTAATAACTGCCTGAGGGACTGGCACCATCGTTTATGAATGAGACAATGAGTTGTCTTTCTCTGTTTTGATTGTAGCAGTGAGTAGCCCTTTAGCGAAGTGTGCTGTTGTGACTGGCACAACTTGGTTATGGGTGGCACAATGATGGGCCCTTCTCTGTTATGGGTGCCCCAGTGATTATCCCTCCTTTATTATGGGAGCTCCAGTGATTAGCCCTCCTTTGTGATTGGTGTCTCAGTGTCCGGTCCTCCTCTGTGATGACTGTCCCAGTATTTAGCCCTTTTCTGTGATGGGTGCCTCAGAGATTGTCCCTTCCTGTTCTTGGTGGCTCACTGACTGACCCTCCTCTATGATTGGTGTTACAGTGACTGGATCTCCTTTGTAATCAGTGCCTCAGTGACTGGCCCTCATCTGTCATTGGTACCATGGTGACTGGCACCAAAATGACTGGCCTCTTCTTTGATGGATGTCCCAAAGACTGGCTTTCCACTCTGATGTGTGCCCCAGTGACTAGGCTTAATCTGTGATTAGTGTCCCAGTGATTGATCTTCCTTTGTGATGGGTGTCCCAGTGACTGGACTTCCTTTGAGATCAGTGTAACTGTGAGTTGCCCTCCTTCTAATGGGTGCCCCATTTACTGGGCCTACTATCTGATGTGTGCCCGAATGACTAGACTTCCTCTGATGGGTTCCCCAGTTACTGAGTCTTCTCCTAGTGAATACCCCAGTGACTGACGCTCCTCTCTAATGAATGGCTTTATGACTAGTCCTCCTCTGTGCTAGGTACCTCAGTGAGTGTGCCTCAACCATGATGAATTCCCCAGTAAATACCCCTCAACCATAATAGATTCCCTGGAAAATAGCTCTCCTCTGTGCTGGGTGCCTCAGTGGCAGGCTCCTCTCTGTGATGGG
>NW_007221372.1:0-4432 GCF_000164805.1 Carlito syrichta | reverse complement strand
CAGTGACTGGGCTTACTCTGTAATAAGCATCTCAGTAACTGCCCTTTCTACGATTAGGTTGCCCAGTTCTTTGCCCTCCTCTTGGATGAGTGCCTCAGTGACTTATTCTTCTGTGTAATGGGTGACTCAGTGGCTAGCTGTCCTCTGTGATGTGTGACTCAGTGACAGGCTATCCTATGTGATGATGCCACAGTGATTATACCCTCTCTGTGAGGGTTGGCTTCTGACTGGCCAGTTTCTGTGATGGGTTGTCCTTTGACTGTCCCTCACAGTGACTCTCCCTCACAGTGACTGATCCTCTTCTGGGATGGATGTCATAATGGCTGGCCCTTCTCTGTAATAGAAAACTCAGTAACTGACTCTCCCCTGTGATGAATGACTAAGTGGTACAAACTCCACTGTGAATGGTGCAGAAAAGACTGACTCTCCTACCTAATATGTGACCCAGTGATTGCCCATCTTTGAAGATGGATGCTCCAGTCACTGGTATACCTGTGTAATTGATGCATCAGCGACTGGAACTCCTCTGAAAGGGATGCCTCAATTACTGGCCCTCCTCTTTAGGGTGCCTCAGTGACTAGCTCTCCTCTTTGATAGTGCCCCAAAGACTGGTACTCCTCATTGATGAGTGATTCAGTGTCTAGCAGTCCTCTTTAATGGCTGCTTCAGTGTCTATACTTCTACTGTGTTGGGTGCTCCAGTGACTGATCCTCCCCTATAATGGGTTTCCCATGGTTGACATTCCCATGTGAGAGGCAACTCAGTTAATGAACTTTCTTTGTGATTGATTCCCCAGTGACTGGTTCTCCTCTGTGATGGTGTCCCATTGACTAGCTTTCCTCTGTGATGGACAAACCTATTACTGGGTCACCTCTGTCATATTCTCTCATTTGTTATAAGTGACTCAGTGAATGGATTTCTCTATTATTGGTGTTCTAGTGCCAGAGTTTCCTCTGTGATGGATGACCAAATGACTGGCAATTCAACTAATGATTGGTACACTGAATATCCCTCCTCTGTGATGATTGTACCGGGGACTGGCCCTTCTCCATATTGTGTGCCCTACTGACTGGCACCCCACTGTTATGAGTACCAAAGTTACTATCCTTCCTCTGTGTTGGGTGCCCTGTGACTAGTCCTCCTCTGTGAGGGGTGCACCCATGAATGTCCCTCCTGTGTGTTGGATACAGCAGTGACTGTCTCACATCAGTTATTGGTGATCCAATAAATGGGGCTCCTCTAGAATGCGTGTTTCAGTCAATGAACCTCCTCATTGATGGGTGACAGAGTGACTGGTCCTGCACTGAGATAGGTGTTCCAGGGACTGGGCCCCTTCTGTGATAATTGTCCAGTAAGTGGCCCACTTAGGTGATGGCTGCACACTGACTTATTCTCATCTGTGATGGGTTCCCTAGGGATTGAGCCTCCAATCTGATTGGTGCCACTCTAACTGGCTTTAATCTGTGGTGTCTCACTGACTGATTCTTCTGTCTAATGGTGCCTCTGTGATGGTTGACTCCATGACTAACCTTGATATTTAATGGGTGCCTCTGTGACTGATCCTCCTCTGTGATGGGTGCCCCACTGAATATCTTTCCTCTGTGAACACTGCTCCAGGAAGGGGGTAACTTAAATAACGTTTGCCCCAGTGACTTGCCCTCATCCATTATTGTTGACCCAGTGAGTGGGGATCATCAGTGATCTATGCAGCAGTGACTGGCTGTTCTCCATAATGGTTGCCCAATTAACTAGACCTCCTCTGTGATGAGTGTCCCAGTAGCTGTGCTTCCTCCATAATTGCTGCTCCGCTGACAAGCTCTCCTTTGTGATGTGTTACATAGTGATAGGCCCTCTTTAGTGATGGATGTCCTCCTCCTTGGTCCTCTTCTATAACAGTTATCCCTTTGACTGACTCTGCTCCATAATGGGTGCTCCAGTGACTGCCTCTCCTCTGCAATGTGTTCCTTAGTAATGCCTCCTCTGAGATGGGTGCCCCAATGATAGACCTTCCTCTGTGATAGATGTCTAAGTGACTGGCTTTCTGCTGTAATAGATACTCCATTGACAGGACGTTTTCTGTGACTGGTGTCCTAGTGATTGGCTCTCCTCTGTGATGAGTGTTTCTCTGACTGTCTCTTCTCCATGTTTTGTGCCTCATTGACTGAACTTCCTCTGTTATCAGTGCTCCAGTGACTGGGTCTCCCTTGTGATTGGTGCCCCAGTACTGGCCTTAATGTATGATGGGTACCTCAGTGATTGCCCACCTCTTTGATTGCTGTCATGGTGAGAGGGTATCCTTCATAATGGTTGCCCAAGTGACTGTGATTTCACTGTGATTTGCATTCAAGTGATTGGCCATTTTCTGAGATGGATTCCCCAGGTACAAGCCCTTTTCTATGATGGGTGACCTATTAACTGGCTTTCCACCAAAATGGATGCAAAAGTGATTAGACTCACTCTTGATGGGTACTCCTGTTTCTGGACCTCTTTCACAATGACTGCCCAATTGAATGGCTATCTCTGTGATGGGTGACTCAGTGATTTGACCTCCTTCATGATTGGTGCACCATTGACTGGCTTTCCTGCAAATTGAGTGCCCTACTGGCCTTCAGTGATGGCTTTCCAGTGAATGACCCTCTTATAAGTTGAGTGCCACATTGACTTGGTTTCTTCCATAATGTCTGAACCAGTGACAGGTTTTTCTCCATTATGTGTGCCCAGAACCTGGGCAACCTCTGTAATTGATGCTCAATGACTTGTCCTCCATCATAATGGTTGCCCTGGTGACTAACATTCTTCTAAGAAGGGTGTCCCAATGATTATTCCTCCTTTACAATGGGTGCCTTCGTGACTGAGCCTCTGTTGTGATTGATGTCCCAGTGACTAACCCTCCAACAGAAGGATTTTCCCAGTGACTAGCCCTCTTATGTGTAGGTTATCCCAATGACATCCTCCTCAAAAATGGGTGCCCACTTACTGATCGTCCTATGCTATGGGTGCCTCAAGTCTTCTTACTCTATATTTGGAATACCAGTGAATAGCTCTCCACTGTAAAAAGTGTGACCTCTGTGAAGGGTGTCCCATAAATGGCCTTTCTCTGTGATGGGTGCTCCTCTTACAGCCCCTCCTCTGTGATGGGTGCCCCAGATACTGCCCCTAATCTCTGATGAGTTCCCCATGACTGGCCTTCTTCTGTGTTGGCTCTCTCAGTGACCTCCTTTGTGATGTGTACTGTGTGACTACACTTCCTTCATGATGGAATCCCCAGTCCTTGTTCTACTCTGTGATGTTTGCCACAGTGACAGATTCCTTCTGTGAAAAATGCCCAGTAATAGATCTGCCTCTGGGATGATGCCCCAGTGACTATATTTACTCTGTTACTACTGCCCCAGTTACTGGGTCTCCTACATAATGTGTGCCTCAATTACTAGTCCTTCTCAATTATGGGTGCCCCAGTCACTTACACTCCACCATAATTATTGTCCTTCTTTGAGAAGTTTATCTCACGGATGGCTCTCCTTCGTAATAACTGCCTGAGGGACTGGCACCCTCGTTTATGAATGAGACAATGAGTTGTCTTTCTCTGTTTTGATTGTAGCAGTGAGTAGCCCTTTAGCGAAGTGTGCTGTTGTGACTGGCACAACTTGGTTATGGGTGGCACAATGATGGGCCCTTCTCTGTTATGGGTGCCCCAGTGATTATCCCTCCTTTATTATGGGAGCTCCAGTGATTAGCCCTCCTTTGTGATTGGTGTCTCAGTGTCCGGTCCTCCTCTGTGATGACTGTCCCAGTATTTAGCCCTTTTCTGTGATGGGTGCCTCAGAGATTGTCCCTTCCTGTTCTTGGTGGCTCACTGACTGACCCTCCTCTATGATTGGTGTTACAGTGACTGGATCTCCTTTGTAATCAGTGCCTCAGTGACTGGCCCTCATCTGTCATTGGTACCATGGTGACTGGCACCAAAATGACTGGCCTCTTCTTTGATGGATGTCCCAAAGACTGGCTTTCCACTCTGATGTGTGCCCCAGTGACTAGGCTTAATCTGTGATTAGTGTCCCAGTGATTGATCTTCCTTTGTGATGGGTGTCCCAGTGACTGGACTTCCTTTGAGATCAGTGTAACTGTGAGTTGCCCTCCTTCTAATGGGTGCCCCATTTACTGGGCCTACTATCTGATGTGTGCCCGAATGACTAGACTTCCTCTGATGGGTTCCCCAGTTACTGAGTCTTCTCCTAGTGAATACCCCAGTGACTGACGCTCCTCTCTAATGAATGGCTTTATGACTAGTCCTCCTCTGTGCTAGGTACCTCAGTGAGTGTGCCTCAACCATGATGAATTCCCCAGTAAATACCCCTCAACCATAATAGATTCCCTGGAAAATAGCTCTCCTCTGTGCTGGGTGCCTCAGTGGCAGGCTCCTCTCTGTGATGGG
>NW_007221371.1:0-7120 GCF_000164805.1 Carlito syrichta | reverse complement strand
CATAAAAGAAAAAGCAGATAGTTTCTAAAAGATATAAATGTAGATGTAAACAAGTAAAAAATCACATTCTTAGGTTAAAAACTGATATTATTAATATCAATTTTTCTTAAGATAAGTTATAAATTTAATTTTGTTCCAGTGCAGATGCCAATAGGTGCTGGAAGTAGGCATTTTATTGCAATATTTTGAAAATGCACATAAAAATAGCCAATAAAAGTATGAAAAAGAAAACATAAGCTAATTTTGTGAGATGATGATAAAAAGACTGATAGAACATTGAGGCTAAAAACTCCGAAATAGACCAAAGTGCATAAGAAGGTGACTCAGTCTTTCGGGCTGCTTCAACAAAGTATCTTAAACTGAGTACTGGGTAAGCAACAAAGCTCCTTGCTCACACTTCTGCAAGTCAGTCTGGTCCCTTAACCTCGCGAAGTCACACCAATGTATGATTCTTTTGTGTTTTGGCTTCTGCATCTCCTTCAATATGACATTCTTCCCTCCATCCACCCCTGCCCCCATGACCACCATAGAAGACGCAGTCACTCATAACATTCCTCGGATCTAAATAATCACAGTCAACTTGTAGGAGATAAATTTTGCAATCTTTCTTCAAAATGTTCTAATAATTTGTACCCAACATGTTAAGGTTATTTTCTTTTTACCCATGACCTCCACCTCTGGAAATCAGTCCTGTGGGAAAACTTCAGAAGTAGAATCAGAGTGATACACTCTGTTCCTTGCAGTACAGGCTTCCCCTGCTAAATAAGTGTTCTAGGAACTCATTGGCATCAGTGTACCAGCTAGAGGCCTCATTCAGCTTCAGTGATTTTTTAAAAATATTCTTTTGCCGAGCTTGGTGGCTCAGCCTGTCAACCCGCACCTTTGGGAGGCTGAGGTGAGTGGATTGCCTGAGCCCGCGGGTTCGAGACCCGCCTGGGCAGCGAGACCTCATCTCTACAATAAATCAAAAAATCAGCCGGGCGTGGTAGCGCGTGCCTGTAATTCCGGCTACTCGGAAGGCTGAGGCGAAGGATCTCTGGAGCCCAGCAGGCAAAGCTGCAGTGGCCAGAAGTGGCCACTGCACTCCAGTCTGGGCGACCGAGTGAGACTCCAACTCAAAAAAAAAAAAAAAAAAATTCTTTTAACACGTGTGCCCATTTCACGATGGGTGATTTACATGAGCAACATGCAGCAGTGAAATTTGGTTTGCTGTTGTGTTCAGTAGTTTTGGGCCCAAAATGGCGTGACCCTCACACCTCGCCCTCCCTCCTCACCTGATTTTGCCCTGAGCGACTTTTATTGTTGTGTCCCTGAATGAAAAAAGTTATCATAGGGAAATACTTTTGCCATTGTGGAAGAGGTGAAACCAAAAGTGGCAGAAACTAAGAGGCATCGAAACTGATGAGTTCAAAAACTGTTTTGAGAAAGCATCTTGATGGGGTAGTGCATCAGAGAGTACTGTGAAGCTGACTGAAATTTAAGCATGTGAGAATATATGCATAATTTTTAATAAATTCTGGGTCTGTGGTGCCTCCTCATATATGCCTCAAAATTTAAGAGTAAACAAATAAACCGTGCCCTGCAGTCAAAGTCAATATTTGAGCGCTTTGTATGACTCTGTTCTAGTGAAAGAACAGACATGGAGTCCAGGTAGTCGCTCCAAAAAATGGAAGTACTATTTGCAAAGATATTTCAATTATGTAAAACATGTTCATGCATGTAAAAAAAGTTAATGCATGTAAAAAATATGAGTATAAATTACATATGCAGTATTTTGACCATGGGAAAAATTTAATACATTAAACAACACCTACTAAGCTTCTAATGTTTGAGTGACACCAACCACCCCATAGAGAACACTGATTTATTTTGTTTCATGGTGACCCTGCAATCCAGACTTTGAGTGTCAAGACGGAAGGAGACTGTTGAGTTAGACCAGCCTTCATGAAATGTGGCCCTCAGCCCTGCAGGTCCGGAAGCTGGTGATTATCAGGAAACCCCAAATTACTAGGGCTCATAGGTAACTCACAGTAAATGGCTTATGCTTTCCAGTGAAATCGCTCATGCAATCTGTTGGGGTGCAAACGTCTATGAGTAAAGATACCAGAGCGCTCTGATTAAGGGAGAGATCACTGTCTGTTGATCCTGGAGTTGGAGCCAAGGCAGGGGAGTGTCTAGAAAGACCACCCCTTCCCCAAGAAGAATCTCAATCACTAGTGATTCCTGCCAAGCTCCACTGCTCTCACAAAACTCAAATTCACTACAAAACCCAAATTCAAGTTAAACTTAATACAAATTTTCAAACTACAGTCACAGAACATTAAGCCCCAAGCACAGAGATCTTTTTCTGAAAAGAGGACCAAGTGCAACTGCCCTGATCACACACCCTTGAAGCTTTTCTAGACTCAACTTCAATAGATTCTTGAGGCTAATTTACAACCCACTTCCAATATATGAGTCCCTGCATGCACAGATATCAAATATTTGAAGAAGGACAACTAAAGTTTTTCTGTGGGAGAAATGACATATTAATTTTAATTTTTCTGGTTTGTTTAAGATAAACTTCCCTTTATAAAATCGCAGGATATTTTGGTTTTTTGCATTTTCAACTTTGGAGGAAATACTTCTTTTCTTTGTTTATTTACTGCAGCACTGTATTTTTTTGGTGGAAAAATTACATGCTGTTACATGTTTACATAACAATAAAAACCCAAAATCTACTTTCCTGTTTTAAAGAATTAAGACTTGCAACAAAAATCTTACATAAATTCAAAGGATAAATAGATTTACAGGTATAAGTGCAAACTACTTCCAATTCAAGGCAAGTAACCACCCGTGGTGTTCTGGCAGTAAAACAGTTAAGAACAGAAGCTGGATCCTAAGACTGGGATTTCTCCAACGCTGTCAGAGGCAAGACAAACGACACCTTGTTCAGAAGTTCTGGTCGGCCTCCAGAGAAGTCCTGGACTATTCAGTTCTCGCCCATTAATACCCTGCCACAGATCAAGACTCCTGGTCATGCAGTTTCACCTCAGCCACAAAGTGACCAAGTCACACGCATTAAGGGTTGAAGCCATAGGTGTGTACAGGGTGTTAAACAGACATCCAGGGAACAGCTAACTTGAGCACAAGGTCAAAAATCAGCAATAAGTTCTACCACCCAGAGCTGACAGGACCAATTATTTTATGTTATTTTGTTATAGGAATCTGGGGTAATAAACCGAATACTCCTGGTGTTGTCACGTTCCCGCCACCTCCCCGGGCACTGCCCAGTGACTTCCAGTTTTGTGAGGCTCGCATGAGGTGTACACGACGGCCAGGACAGATTTCTACTTCTGAGTTAACTCAGGTCGTAAGCGCTACACATCTGTAGTCTGTTTAGACGCATCGCGATGAGTGAAGGAGCCAGACTTCATATCCACGCTTGATGATGCAAACATGCTGCAAGGCGAACCCGGAGCGCCAGGACGGAGCCACCAATCCACCGGGTACTTGCGCTCAGGGGAAGCGGTGGTCTTCATCTTCAGGGCGGTGGGCGCCAGGGCGGTGATCTCCCCTTGCGGCCTGCCGGCAGCAGCAAGTGAGTCTTTCTGCTACAAGAAATACTTCAGGCTGGGCTCAGTGGCTCAGCCTGTAATCTTGCGGTTTGGGAGGCCGAGGTGAGTGAATTTCCTGAGCCCGCAGGTTCAAGACCCGCCTGGGCAACTTGGCGAGACCTCATTGCTACAATACATCAAAAAATTAGGCGGGCATGGTAGCGCGCACCTGTAGTTCCAGCTACTGGGAAGGCTGAGGCGGAAGGATCGCCGGAGCCCAGCAGGTCGAGGCTGCGGTGGCCGGGAGCGGCCACTGCACTCCAGTCTGGGCGACCGAGTGAGACTCCAACTCAAAAAAAAAAGAAAAGAAAAGAAATACTTCAATTTGGTATTTGTTATTGTCTTTCTATAGTTCTCACACATTTTCTCGGCAGACTGCCATTTCTAACCTGTTAAAATATAAAACGTTTTGGCATTTATTCCAGATTTGTGGATATTGAAAAAAAGACTGACTGATTAAAACTTTCCAAATCCCAGGATATGAGCCCATTTTCCTTAAGGTATTTTAAATGTTGTATTTCAACCTAGGAACCTGCTTTATTATTTTCTTTATATTTTCAGATTTATTGCTGCAATAATTGACAAATAAAAAGTATATCCATTCAAGGTGAAACGTGATGTTTTGCTATTTCTTCACGTTTTGATGAACAGTGGGGAACATTCTGAGAGAGGCGTCCACAGGCGATCTGGGCCTCGCGTGAACATCAGAGAGTGAACTTACCCAGGCCTCGATGGCACAGCCTGACTTCTGCCTTAGGTTACATGGTGTCGTCTGTTGCTCCTAGACTGCAAGAAAGTACAGCACGTAAGTCCACTAGGTATTGCAGGCAACGGTAGCATAACGGTACACGTTTCTGCACCCACAGATGCCTAAATGTAGAAGAGGCACCATTAAAATGTGGTATAAAAGACAGCAGTGGTACATTTGTCAAGGGCCCATGCCATGAATGAAGCTTGCAAGACTGGAAGTCTCTCGGGGTGAAGCAGTTTTTAACGTGAAGAGCTAGGACAACTTGTACACCACTGTAGACTTCATAAGTCTACACTGTATACTTGGGCTACACTATGTTTACTAAATATATATTTTTAAATTGCAAATTAAACTTAGTTTATTGTAATTTTTTTATTTTGTAAACCTTTCTATATTAAATATATTGGTGCTTATAATATGTAACACAAAACATACACATGGCTTGTGCAGTATGTTTATATCCTTATTTATAAGATTTTTTTACTAATGTTTAATTTTCTTGTTCAAACCTAAGGCACCAACACACACACTAGTCTAGCCCTGCACAGGTTCAGGATCATTAATATTACTGTCTTCCTTGTCTACATCTTGTCCCACTGGCACGTTTTCAGGGACTATAACACACATGAAGCTGTCATCTGGCTAATTTTGATTTTTTTTTCTCATAGAGAGGTGGTCTTCCTGTGTTGCCTAGGCTGATTTGAACTCATGGGCTCAAGCAATCCTCCCACCTTGGGTTCCCAAATTGCTGGGATTACAGATGTAAGCCACCACACCTGGCCCAATAAGATAATTTTTAACACAAAATTATTCATTAATGCATTCTTTAACTCTGAGGAAACAGGATAGCATAAGTTTCACAAAACCAATGTGGAGTCTACATTTTGTGAATGATACAGTGTAAAAAATTGATTGCACTAACACAGGCTCGCACATTTTTTAGGACTATATCTGCATCATTCAGGATAAGTTATGTATATTCTTCATCTGAATAAGTCATGGATATTTAGAAGCATACTTCTACAATTTTATTGTGTCCAACAGTAAACAGGAGGTCGTATTAAAACAGATTCCGGATGGGCTTGGTGGCTCAGCTGTAATCTCAGCACTTCAGGAGGCCAAGGTGAATGGACTGCCTGAGCCCGTGGGTTCAAGACCAGTCCGGGCAACTTGGCGAGAACTTGTCTCTACAATAAATCAAAAATTAGCATGCACCTGTGGTTCCAGCTACTTGGAAGGCTGAGGTGGAGGGATTGCTGGTCAGTGGTAGGGTGGCCATGTGTGTGCCACTGCCATCAGCCTGGGCAACAGAGTGAGACTCCAACTCAAAAATCAAAAATAAATGAATCACAGGTTCTGATTCGGGAGATCTTAAGTGAAGCCTGAATTTTCAAATTTCTAACAAGTTTGCCAGTGATGCCAGTGCTTCAGGCCCTCGGAGAATATTTAGTCCAACATCCAGTAAGTTTTACAACCTGGATTTGATTTCACTTTTTATGACCAGTAAACAAAGATAATAGCCTTTGATTCCAAAACAGGCTATGTGCTAAGAAAATCTAAGAAGAAAGAGGTGCTTCCAGATTAAATGTGAGGGTTTATGTACATCAATCGATAAATCTTCCCAAAGTACGTAATATAAGAGATAAAAATAACTCTGCAGTGGGAAAGTCTGTCAGACATCACGTTAACCAGTTGAATTAAATCAGCCATCAACTGTAGCAGGACAAATAGGTATCAGGCGCCAATGCACACAGAAAGACCCATCACTGCAACATTACTGGCAAAAAAGTAAATTATAAGGTAAATGTAATCATGAAAAATACTGCTTTTATGCAAAACTCAATCTAAAGTTACCCTCCTCTGTGCATTTACATCATCTTTCTTTAGCATCCAAGAGTGCAAGTTTCTTTTAATTATGCTTTATTCAGAACTTTTTGAGCTATTCTGAACCAGCTGAGTCATTCTGAGCAATCGGTGCAATCCCGTTTGAAAGCACATTTCATCGATCCTGTTCCGTGTAGGGCTCATGGAGCTAGCACATGGGACCTAAACGCTGCGTGTGCCCCATCTTCACTGATACCCAAGGACCCAGTCCCATCTCCAATAAGAATATTGGGCGTCCACACCCACCCACATTTAACAGCCTCAGAAGGAACGTTTTTAATATTGACGATCATACTTTCATAGTGAAAAGTGTTCTCGGCATTTAAGAAGCCTGGAGGGACAGAAGCCTCTGGCTTCTATGGAAAAAAATTCTTTTAGAGCCCTTGTTATCATTAAAAAATGGAAGAAAGTACTTGAGATAAACTCATAAGGCAGTGCCATAGGCTGGAAAGATATGCCACGTTGGTTATATTAGAACAGTCATTTAGAAAACACTCAAAAACTTGTGTTCTTTGTAACTGAGTCAAGAAGAATAGAGAAGCCATTTGAATTTAAAGGTCACATTCTTTCTCTCCTCCCAACCACCCCTCTCCTGCCCCAGCCCCTAATCCCTCCTTAAACTCCCACCACAGCCTTGCCTGGCCGGAAGGCCAATCTCATCCAGCAAGCCATTGCTTGTGTTGAAGAAGAACCAGCCGGCAAGCCAGATCACCTAATAAGGCCACAGAAGCGTATCTGAAAGCCTGAGGTGGGCACTGCCCATCTCCCCTCCATCAGTGAATGAGAGGATATCAGACTCCTACAGGCCGCAGCTCTGGGAGTAGAGATTGTTACAATTGTTTTAAAATGATTTAAGCTATCATCTTAAACATAACTTTCGCTTCCTTCC
>NW_007221370.1:0-3525 GCF_000164805.1 Carlito syrichta | reverse complement strand
TACAAGAAATACTTCAGGCTGGGCTCGGTGGCTCAGCCTGTAATCCTGCGGTTTGGGAGGCCGAGGTGAGTGAATTTCCCGAGCCCGCAGGTTCGAGACCCGCCTGGGCAACTTGGCGAGACCTCATTGCTACAATACATCAAAAAATTAGGCGGGCATGGTAGCGCGCACCTGTAGTTCCAGCTACTGGGAAGGCTGAGGCGGAAGGATCGCCGGAGCCCAGCAGGTCGAGGCTGCGGTGGCCGGGAGCGGCCACTGCACTCCAGTCTGGGCGACCGAGTGAGACTCCAACTCAAAAAGAAAAGAAAAGAAAAGAAATACTTCAATTTGGTATTTGTTATTGTCTTTCTATAGTTCTCACACATTTTCTCGGCAGACTGCCATTTCTAACCTGTTAAAATATAAAACGTTTTGGCATTTATTCCAGATTTGTGGATATTGAAAAAAGACTGGCTGATTAAAACTTTCCAAATCCCAGGATATGAGCCCATTTTCCTAAATGTATTTTAAATGTTGTATTTCAACCTAGGAACCTGCTTTATTATTTTCTTTATATTTTCAGATTTATTGCTGCAATAATTGACAAATAAAAAGTATATCCATTCAAGGTGAAACGTGATGTTTTGCTATTTCTTCACGTTTTGATGAACAGTGGGGAACATTCTGAGAGAGGCGTCCACAGGCGATCTGGGCCTCGCGTGAACATCAGAGAGTGAACTTACCCAGGCCTCGATGGCACAGCCTGACTTCTGCCTTAGGTTACATGGTGTCGTCTGTTGCTCCTAGACTGCAAGAAAGTACAGCACGTAAGTCCACTAGGTATTGCAGGCAACGGTAGCATAACGGTACACGTTTCTGCACCCACAGATGCCTAAATGTAGAAGAGGCACCATTAAAATGTGGTATAAAAGACAGCAGTGGTACATTTGTCAAGGGCCCATGCCATGAATGAAGCTTGCAAGACTGGAAGTCTCTCGGGGTGAAGCAGTTTTTAACGTGAAGAGCTAGGACAACTTGTACACCACTGTAGACTTCATAAGTCTACACTGTATACTTGGGCTACACTATGTTTACTAAATATATATTTTTAAATTGCAAATTAAACTTAGTTTATTGTAATTTTTTTATTTTGTAAACCTTTCTATATTAAATATATTGGTGCTTATAATATGTAACACAAAACATACACATGGCTTGTGCAGTATGTTTATATCCTTATTTATAAGATTTTTTTACTAATGTTTAATTTTCTTGTTCAAACCTAAGGCACCAACACACACACTAGTCTAGCCCTGCACAGGTTCAGGATCATTAATATTACTGTCTTCCTTGTCTACATCTTGTCCCACTGGCACGTTTTCAGGGACTATAACACACATGAAGCTGTCATCTGGCTAATTTTGATTTTTTTTTCTCATAGAGAGGTGGTCTTCCTGTGTTGCCTAGGCTGATTTGAACTCATGGGCTCAAGCAATCCTCCCACCTTGGGTTCCCAAATTGCTGGGATTACAGATGTAAGCCACCACACCTGGCCCAATAAGATAATTTTTAACACAAAATTATTCATTAATGCATTCTTTAACTCTGAGGAAACAGGATAGCATAAGTTTCACAAAACCAATGTGGAGTCTACATTTTGTGAATGATACAGTGTAAAAAATTGATTGCACTAACACAGGCTCGCACATTTTTTAGGACTATATCTGCATCATTCAGGATAAGTTATGTATATTCTTCATCTGAATAAGTCATGGATATTTAGAAGCATACTTCTACAATTTTATTGTGTCCAACAGTAAACAGGAGGTCGTATTAAAACAGATTCCGGATGGGCTTGGTGGCTCAGCTGTAATCTCAGCACTTCAGGAGGCCAAGGTGAATGGACTGCCTGAGCCCGTGGGTTCAAGACCAGTCCGGGCAACTTGGCGAGAACTTGTCTCTACAATAAATCAAAAATTAGCATGCACCTGTGGTTCCAGCTACTTGGAAGGCTGAGGTGGAGGGATTGCTGGTCAGTGGTAGGGTGGCCATGTGTGTGCCACTGCCATCAGCCTGGGCAACAGAGTGAGACTCCAACTCAAAAATCAAAAATAAATGAATCACAGGTTCTGATTCGGGAGATCTTAAGTGAAGCCTGAATTTTCAAATTTCTAACAAGTTTGCCAGTGATGCCAGTGCTTCAGGCCCTCGGAGAATATTTAGTCCAACATCCAGTAAGTTTTACAACCTGGATTTGATTTCACTTTTTATGACCAGTAAACAAAGATAATAGCCTTTGATTCCAAAACAGGCTATGTGCTAAGAAAATCTAAGAAGAAAGAGGTGCTTCCAGATTAAATGTGAGGGTTTATGTACATCAATCGATAAATCTTCCCAAAGTACGTAATATAAGAGATAAAAATAACTCTGCAGTGGGAAAGTCTGTCAGACATCACGTTAACCAGTTGAATTAAATCAGCCATCAACTGTAGCAGGACAAATAGGTATCAGGCGCCAATGCACACAGAAAGACCCATCACTGCAACATTACTGGCAAAAAAGTAAATTATAAGGTAAATGTAATCATGAAAAATACTGCTTTTATGCAAAACTCAATCTAAAGTTACCCTCCTCTGTGCATTTACATCATCTTTCTTTAGCATCCAAGAGTGCAAGTTTCTTTTAATTATGCTTTATTCAGAACTTTTTGAGCTATTCTGAACCAGCTGAGTCATTCTGAGCAATCGGTGCAATCCCGTTTGAAAGCACATTTCATCGATCCTGTTCCGTGTAGGGCTCATGGAGCTAGCACATGGGACCTAAACGCTGCGTGTGCCCCATCTTCACTGATACCCAAGGACCCAGTCCCATCTCCAATAAGAATATTGGGCGTCCACACCCACCCACATTTAACAGCCTCAGAAGGAACGTTTTTAATATTGACGATCATACTTTCATAGTGAAAAGTGTTCTCGGCATTTAAGAAGCCTGGAGGGACAGAAGCCTCTGGCTTCTATGGAAAAAAATTCTTTTAGAGCCCTTGTTATCATTAAAAAATGGAAGAAAGTACTTGAGATAAACTCATAAGGCAGTGCCATAGGCTGGAAAGATATGCCACGTTGGTTATATTAGAACAGTCATTTAGAAAACACTCAAAAACTTGTGTTCTTTGTAACTGAGTCAAGAAGAATAGAGAAGCCATTTGAATTTAAAGGTCACATTCTTTCTCTCCTCCCAACCACCCCTCTCCTGCCCCAGCCCCTAATCCCTCCTTAAACTCCCACCACAGCCTTGCCTGGCCGGAAGGCCAATCTCATCCAGCAAGCCATTGCTTGTGTTGAAGAAGAACCAGCCGGCAAGCCAGATCACCTAATAAGGCCACAGAAGCGTATCTGAAAGCCTGAGGTGGGCACTGCCCATCTCCCCTCCATCAGTGAATGAGAGGATATCAGACTCCTACAGGCCGCAGCTCTGGGAGTAGAGATTGTTACAATTGTTTTAAAATGATTTAAGCTATCATCTTAAACATAACTTTCGCTTCCTTCC
>NW_007221369.1:0-674 GCF_000164805.1 Carlito syrichta | reverse complement strand
TGAGACTCCAACTCAAAAAAAAAAGAAAAGAAAAAAAATACTTCAATTTGGTATTTGTTATTGTCTTTCTATAGTTCTCACACATTTTCTCGGCAGACTGCCATTTCTAACCTGTTAAAATATAAAACGTTTTGGCATTTATTCCAGATTTGTGGATATTGAAAAAAAGACTGACTGATTAAAACTTTCCAAATCCCAGGATATGAGCCCATTTTCCTAAATGTATTTTAAATGTTGTATTTCAACCTAGGAACCTGCTTTATTATTTTCTTTATATTTTCAGATTTATTGCTGCAATAATTGACAAATAAAAAGTATATCCATTCAAGGTGAAACGTGATGTTTTGCTATTTCTTCACGTTTTGATGAACAGTGGGGAACATTCTGAGAGAGGCGTCCACAGGCGATCTGGGCCTCGCGTGAACATCAGAGAGTGAACTTACCCAGGCCTCGATGGCACAGCCTGACTTCTGCCTTAGGTTACATGGTGTTGTCTGTTGCTCCTAGACTGCAAGAAAGTACAGCACGTAAGTCCACTAGGTATTGCAGGCAACGGTAGCATAATGGTACACGTTTCTGCACCCACAGATGCCTAAATGTAGAAGAGGCACCATTAAAATGTGGTATAAAGACAGCAGTGGTTACATTTGTCAAGGGCCCATGCCATGAATAAA
>NW_007221368.1:0-831 GCF_000164805.1 Carlito syrichta | reverse complement strand
GTAGAAAGTGAAGAAAACAATGTATAAACAAAATATGCCTATGGTAATTTTAAGGAAAAAAGCTAAATTATATACATAAAAGTAAATTTAAAAGGAATTTAAATGTTTTACACAAAAACTTACCAAAAAAAGAATACAGTAATGCAGCAAATGAAGAAAGAAAGAATATAAGATGAGGTGGCAGGATCACTGGAGCCCAGCGGGTCAAAGGCTGGGGTGGCTGGGAGCGGCCACTTCACTCCAGTCTGGGCGACAGAGTGAGACACCAACTCAAAAAAATATATATATATATAGATATATAAAGAACAAATAGCCAAGTTAAAAGTATAAGTTCTTTCTTGTTAGTAATTACTTTAAATACAAAAGGATTAAAATCTCCAATCAAAAGACAGAGGTAGTAAGTCTCCCAGGAGACTTGTTTTAGATCCAAAAAAACCAAATAAGATTGAAAGTTTAAAAAATGGAAAAAGTGTATCTCATGCAAAATGTAACCAAATGAGAATAGGAATGGATATACTAATATCAGACAAAAAAGTTTTTAAATAAAAAAGTTTACAATTCACAGAGAAGAATATATATTAGCAAAAGGTTCAGTGCAGCAAGATAATGTACCAGCTATGTGTTTGTGTACTTACTAAAAGAGCATCAAAACATATGAAGCAGAGTTGACCAGTGTTGGCAAGGATGTCAAGAAATTAAATCCTTATGTGCTGTTATTGAAAATGTAAAATAATGCAGTTGCTACAGAAAACAGTTTGGCAGTACTTTTTTTTTTAAAGTAGGATTTGGTTGAGAGGACAGAAAAGCTCCCCAGAGCAGGAGGGAACATGA
>NW_007221367.1:0-731 GCF_000164805.1 Carlito syrichta | reverse complement strand
GGGCGACAGAGTGAGACACCAACTCAAAAAATATATATATATAGATAGATATATAAAGAACAAATAGCCAAGTTAAAAGTATAAGTTCTTTCTTGTTAGTAATTACTTTAAATATAAAAGGATTAAAATCTCCAATCAAAAGACAGAGGTAGTAAGTCTCCCAGGAGACTTGTTTTAGATCCAAAAAAACCAAATAAGATTGAAAGTTTAAAAAATGGAAAAAGTGTATCTCATGCAAAATGTAACCAAATGAGAATAGGAATGGATATACTAATATCAGACAAAAAAGTTTTTAAATAAAAAAGTTTACAATTCACAGAGAAGAATATATATTAGCAAAAGGTTCAGTGCAGCAAGATAATGTACCAGCTATGTGTTTGTGTACTTACTAAAAGAGCATCAAAACATATGAAGCAGAAGTTGACCAGTGTTGGCAAGGATGTCAAGAAATTAAATCCTTATGTGCTGTTATTGAAAATGTAAAATAATGCAGTTGCTACAGAAAACAGTTTGGCAGTTACTTTTTTTTTTTTTAAAGTAGGATTTGTTGAGAGGACAGAAAAGCTCCCAGAGCAGGAGGGAACATGACGGGATTGGCCTACTCTTTAAAAAATTAAAAATAAGGCCAGGCACAGTGGCTCAAGCCTGTAATCCCAGCACTTTGGGAGGCTGAGGCGAGAGGATTGCCTAAGTCCAGGAATTCAAGACCAGCCTGGGTAACTTATGAGACC
>NW_007221366.1:0-769 GCF_000164805.1 Carlito syrichta | reverse complement strand
GACTTGTTTTAGATCTAAAAAAAACAAATAAGATGAAAGTTTAAAAAATGGAAAAAGTGTATCTCATACAAAATGTATCCAAATGAGAATAGGAATGGATATATTAATATCAGACAAAAAAGTTTTTAAATAAAAAAAGTTTACAATTCACAGAGAAGAATATATATTAGCAAAAGGTTCAGTGCAGCAAGATAATGTACCAGCTATGTGTTTGTGTACTTACTAAAAGAGCATCAAAACATATGAAGCAGAAGTTGACCAGTGTTGGCAAGGATGTCAAGAAATTAAATCCTTACGTGCTGTTATTGAAAATGTAAAATAATGCAGTTGCTACAGAAAACACTTTGGCAGTTACTTTTTTTTTTTTTAAAGTAGGATTTGTTGAGAGGACAGAAAAGCTCCCAGAGCAGGAGGGAACATGACGGGGTTGGCCTACTCTTTAAAAAATTAAAAATAAGGCCAGGCACAGTGGCTCAAGTCTGTAATCCCAGCACTTTGGGAGGCTGAGGCGAGAGGATTGCCTGAGTCCAGGAATTCAAGACCAGCCTGGGTAACTTATGAGACCTTATCTCCACAATCAATCAAAAAAGTAGCTGGGCATGGTGGTATATGCTTGTGGTTCCAGCCACTTGGAAGGCTGAGATGGAAGGTTTTGCCTGAGCCCAATAATTCGAAGCTGCGGTATCTGTTAGTGTGCCACTGCACTCCAACCTGGATGACAGAGTAAGACTCTGACTTCAAAAATAAATAAATAAATAAAAAAAAATAG
>NW_007221365.1:0-837 GCF_000164805.1 Carlito syrichta | reverse complement strand
TATGCTTGTGGTTCCAGCTACTTGGAAGGCTGAGATGGAAGGTTTGCTGAGCCCAATAATTCGAAGCTGTGGTATCTGTTAGTGTGCCACTGCACTCCAACCTGGATGACAGAGTAAGACTCTGACTTCAAAAATAAATAAATAAATAAATAAAAAATAGAATTACCACATGATCTACAAATTTTTTTGATGGGCACATGCTTGATACCATTAAAAACAAGTTCACAAAGAGATATTCATACACTCATGTTCATAAGAGTGTTATCCACAATAGCTAAAATGTGGAAACAGCTCTAGTGACTGTTAGCAGATGATTGGATGAGCAAAATATGGTATATACACCCAATAGATTTTTTTGCCCTAAAATGAAAGAACATTTTGACATGTGATATAGCATGGATGTACATTGAAGACCCTATAAATTGCCAGTCACAAAAAAGTGCATTATTTCACCTGTCTGAAGTACATAGAATAGTAAAATCATAAACACAGAAAGTAGAATGATGGTTTCCAGGGGAAAAGGGGATAAGGAGTCATTGTTTACCAGAGATAGAATTTCTGTTTTGTGCAATGAAAAAATGTCTGGGATAAATTGTGGCGATATTTGCAAAACAATATGAATTTAATTAATACTGCTACATTATACACTTAAAAATGATTAAGACAGTAAATTTGTGTTATGCTTAATTTACCACAATAAAAAAATGGAAAAAGAAGTCAGGATCAAAAGACAGTATGATGTTACAAAGGACTCAAGTATGATACTAGATTTTCATTTGACCAAATTTTTTTAATTTTTAATTTTTTTATTTTGAAAATTTGGGGTACAATCAGGGT
>NW_007221364.1:0-736 GCF_000164805.1 Carlito syrichta | reverse complement strand
CATGATCTACAAATTTTTTTGATGGGCACATGCTTGATACCATTAAAACAAGTTCACAAAGAGATATTCATACACTCATGTCATAAGAGTGTTATCCACAATAGCTAAAATGTGGAAACAGCTCTAGTGACTGTTAGCAGATGATTGGATGAGCAAAATATGGTATATACACCCAATAGATTTTTTTGCCCTAAAATGAAAGAACATTTTGACATGTGATATAGCATGGATGTACATTGAAGACCCTATAAATTGCCAGTCACAAAAAAGTGCATTATTTCACCTGTCTGAAGTACATAGAATAGTAAAATCATAAACACAGAAAGTAGAATGATGGTTTCCAGGGGAAAAGGGGATAAGGAGTCATTGTTTACCAGAGATAGAATTTCTGTTTTGTGCAATGAAAAAATGTCTGGGATAAATTGTGGCGATATTTGCAAAACAATATGAATTTAATTAATACTGCTACATTATACACTTAAAAATGATTAAGACAGTAAATTTGTGTTATGCTTAATTTACCACAATAAAAAAATGGAAAAAGAAGTCAGGATCAAAAGACAGTATGATGTTACAAAGGACTCAAGTATGATACTAGATTTTCATTTGACCAAATTTTTTTAATTTTTAATTTTTTTATTTTGAAAATTTGGGGTACAATTCAGGGTTAGATACACAAATGTTTACTATGCAGGTACCTTTCCTGATGAGGTGTGTCCCTCCCTCCCCTGGCAGT
>NW_007221363.1:0-733 GCF_000164805.1 Carlito syrichta | reverse complement strand
CACCCAATAGATTTTTTTGCCCTAAATGAAAGAACATTTTGACATGTGATATAGCATGGATGTACATTGAAGACCCTATAAATTGCCAGTCACAAAAAAGTGCATTATTTCACCTGTCTGAAGTACATAGAATAGTAAAATCATAAACACAGAAAGTAGAATGATGGTTTCCAGGGGAAAAGAGGATAAGGAGTCATTGTTTACCAGAGATAGAATTTCTGTTTTGTGCAATGAAAAAATGTCTGGGATAAATTGTGGCGATATTTGCAAAACAATATGAATTTAATTAATACTGCTACATTATACACTTAAAAATGATTAAGACAGTAAATTTGTGTTATGCTTAATTTACCACAATAAAAAAATGGAAAAAGAAGTCAGGATCAAAAGACAGTATGATTTTACAAAGGACTCAAGTATGATACTAGATTTTCATTTGACCAAATTTTTTTAATTTTTAATTTTTTTATTTTGAAAATTTGGGGTACAGTTCAGGGTTAGGTACACAAATGTTTACTATGCAGGTACCTTTCCTGATGAGGTGTGTCCCTCCCTCCCCTGGCAGTTCCCACTACTGCCAATTCATTTTTTATAGTATTATGATCAGTGTTCAAAGTCTGCTTATGAGTGAGACCACATGGTACTCTGTTCTTTGTTTCTGTGACAGACACTGTGTATGATTGACTCTAAATGATTCTTTAAGAATCATCTTTTCTAGGTATGTGATAATTGA
>NW_007221362.1:0-778 GCF_000164805.1 Carlito syrichta | reverse complement strand
GTATGATTTTACAAAGGACTCAAGTATGATACTAGATTTTCATTTGACCAAATTTTTTTAATTTTTAATTTTTTTATTTTGAAAATTTGGGGTACAATTCAGGGTTAGGTACACAAATGTTTACTATGCAGGTACCTTTCCTGAAGAGGTGTGTCCCTCCCTCCCCTGGCAGTTCCCACTACTGCCAATTCATTTTTTATAGTATTATGATCAGTGTTCAAAGTCTGCTTATGAGTGAGACCACATGGTACTCTGTTCTTTGTTTCTGTGACAGATCACTGTGTATGATTGACTCTAAATGATTCTTTAAGAATCATCTTTTCTAGGTATGTGATAATTGATACTGGCAGTTTAATAAAGATTGTGCTGAATGTGTAAATTGCTTTGGGCAGTGTGGACTTCTTAATAATATTGATTATTTCAGTCCATGAGTATTAGATATTTTTTCTATGTTTGTGTTATATTTGATTACTTTCAGCAGAATCTTATAGTTCTTGTAGAAATCTTTCATCTCTTTGGTTATTTATATTATGATGTATTTTACATTTTTGTGGCTATTGTAAATAGCATTGTGTTTTTGATTTGGTACTCAACCTGTTTTTTTATTGGTGTATAGAAATACTATTGACTTTTTAACTTTAATTTTGTATTCCAAGAATTTACTGAAGTCCTTTATCAGTGCTAGGAGGTTTTGGGTGGGATGTTTCTAGAAATAAAATCATATCATTTGTGAAGAGAGATCATTTAACTTTTTTTTCCTATTTGAATACTCTTTCTT
>NW_007221361.1:0-745 GCF_000164805.1 Carlito syrichta | reverse complement strand
CATGGTACTCTGTTCTTTGTTTCTGTGACAGATCACTGTGTATGATTGACTCTAAATGATTCTTTAAGAATCATCTTTTCTAGGTATGTGATAATTGATACTGGCAGTTTAATAAAGATTGTGCTGAATGTGTAAATTGCTTTGGGCAGTGTGGACTTCTTAATAATATTGATTATTTCAGTCCATGAGTATTAGATATTTTTTCTATGTTTGTGTTATATTTGATTACTTTCAGCAGAATCTTATAGTTCTTGTAGAAATCTTTCATCTCTTTGGTTATTTATATTATGATGTATTTTACATTTTTGTGGCTATTGTAAATAGCATTGTGTTTTTGATTTGGTACTCAACCTGTTTTTTTATTGGTGTATAGAAATACTATTGACTTTTTAACTTTAATTTTGTATTCCAAGAATTTACTGAAGTCCTTTATCAGTGCTAGGAGGTTTTGGGTGGGATGTTTCTAGAAATAAAATCATATCATTTGTGAAGAGAGATCATTTAACTTTTTTTTCCTATTTGAATACTCTTTCTTTCTCTTATCTGATTGCTCTGGCTAGGACTTCCAGTATTATGTTCAAAAACAGTGATGAAAGTGGACATCGTTGCTTTGTTTCAGTTATTAAAGGAAATGCTTCCAGCTTCTGCTTGTTAAGTGCGATGTTGACTGTGAGTTTGTTGTAGATCATTCTTATTATTTTGAAAATAATCCTATGATGCCCAGATAGTTGAAGGTTTTTATCAT
>NW_007221360.1:0-13517 GCF_000164805.1 Carlito syrichta | reverse complement strand
TCAGTTCCATTTATCAATGTGGATATTATTTCATCACTACAACCCTGTTGTGATGGCTGTAGCTTTATAGGTAGTCTAGAAGTCGAGCGATATCAGTCCTCAAACTGTGTTCTTCTTAAGTGTTCTGTTGACTAGTCTGGGCTCTTTGCCTTTCCATATAAACTGTATCATTAGTTTGTCAATACCCATAAGCTAGTTGGCTGGGATTTAGATGTGAATTACAATAAATCTGTCATGCAGCTTTTTTAATCTTTTATATAGTTCAAATCTAATTTTCCTGAATAACTATCACCACTACTGACAATGCTACTGTCATGGACGATGCTGATGCTGCACCTGGTTTGGGCTTAAGTATATCTTTCTTGGCTTATTTTTCTTTTAAATAATAAAAATAAAATAAAATAGCTTTTTGACAAGTTCACTGCCTCCAGTCTTGTCTTCTTCAAATACATTCTTCATATGTGGTTCTAGTAAAAAGGAATGATGGTCCATTTAAATCCCTATAATGAGCTAACAGGTAGGAAAAAATTCTACATTCTAATGTGTCACACAATATCCCCATGTGTCAGAGTCCAGCTCCAACACAAGGGTTAGGGCCTAAGGCGAGAGAATCAGATGCGGTGAAGGAAGAAGACATAAGTCAACTCCCTGGGTCGAGTTCGGGACTCTTCCAAAGTTTATTCAATTTTCACATGTTTATATAAGGCATTTTCAACCCTCAACCCCCTCACACATATGCCCACAAAAAGCTTACATTATGTTTTATTTTACAATCAAACGTTCTACAATGCTTTATTTGATCCTCCCTATTCTATTTTTTTGTTTTCATTATGTTAAATCAACAGACAGGAATGAAACAATTTCTGCTAAAAATAATTAACTGTAACCTTTCAACCCTTACCCCTTTTTATATCATATTTCTAACAATTCTTACATGTAACTTAACAGCAATATATTGGCGTTTACATCTATAACTAATTTTATTGTTTCTTATAAATAATTTTATTATTTCTTAATTATTTCCTATAAACTTTCTTATTATGTATCTATCTTTATTCTGATTTTAGTTATATGAATCATAATCTAATAATGCTTAACAACCTTTATATGAATTATATTTAACCGCTCTTATATCCTATATTTGTTTTCTATTTAATGATTTTTATCTAATTATCTTTAATCATCATCCTATTTTTATCTACTTAAACTATTCTTTTCTATATTGTTATACTACTAAATCATTTTACTCTTACAAACTTATATCTACTATGTCTATGCTTTCTTAAATTATGTTTAAAAGCAGCTGCCCTCAGGATTGACTTGTCTCAGTTCTCACAAACTTCCTCCTCCATCTTACCCGTCTAAGGTGTTATTTTAGTATAGGGTCTGTTAACCATTAAAAATAAAGAATGACAAAGTTTTTTATTTTCCTTATACACAATGGTTTTGCTTTTCATGGAAACGAAGGTAACAAAAACATTCTCTAGCGTCTCTAATGGCTGTGCTTTTGCTGTGTTCCTTATTCATGTCTCAAACTTCAGTTTCACCAATACATCATCCTCGCTTATCAGTTAATGCTTCATCAGAAAGGAGTACTTTCTGTCTTATGCACACACTTCCAAAGATCAAAGGGGGCCCATCAATGGGATCCATGGGGTTTTGCCTCTGGCACAGCCGCTTTAGCTGGGGCCTTGCTCCCAGCCAGCGTTTTTCCCACTTTCAGGTAACCCTTACTTTGCCTTCTGTTAGGAGTTGTGGCTCCCAACACCCATGGATTAGTTTCTCTTTAATTTACCTCTTTGCCTCATCCTTTGTTCTAACTAGCTACAGACTTTTTAAAGTTTTTCACAATTGATGTTGCTTCTCTTATGTGTGTACAGTTTTAATAAAATGCCTTTCTCATCTTCTTTGGCTTAAAGAAATTCAGTCTTCACTTTTTTTCCTGAACATGTAGACATTCACCACATACATTCAACTTCCTTAATTGTTCATTCATTTTTGTATCCATGCATTTAAACAAAGCGTCATAATTTTAAACTTCTACACCCAATTTTTCCTTGTGAATAAAGACAGGTTTTAACTTAACTTTGTTTCTTGTGTATTTATTTAGAACAGTGATTTTGGTATCTGGTAAGAGTTTAGTGAATGAATAATGGAACAAATATATAAGTAAAGGTATGATTTTATTTTTCAAGGAAGGACTGGTTGAATTGCTATTACATGATATTGTTCTTGATTAAAGCAAATACTTTCAAAGACTAGTTCAGGTGTTGGAAGCCATTTTCTTTTTGAACAGCCATTTACCTTTTTTGAACTCTTTAATTTGTTGTCAATCTTCTTTCTTTATGTTAATCATGGGAATTGCTTTCTCCCCCTATGCTGATTGTCTTCTATTGTACATCTGCATTTAGTCAACATTCAAGATTCTTCAAAACTAATTTTATCATTTTATCCCTATGAGAGCATTCCCAACTACACCTTTATACATCTTAGTTGACAGGCTATATATTTATTTTTAACTTCACTTTGACTCCTCCCTGAAAAACTACAGTCTTCCTTTTTCTGACTTTTATCTTGGATTTCTGATCAGGTGAATACAAAAACAAAATTTATTTCAGAGTAGTAAATATAAGGTCTTAGAGTAGATGTAACCAAATTGAATTTATTTCTTCTTTTGATTGTTACTTCACTTAGAAATTTAGTTGAAGACAGTCTGTGTGTATAAAATTATAATACAGCTGGGCTCAGTGGCTCAGCCTGTAATCCCAGCACTTTGGGAGGCTGAGGTGAGTGGATTGCCTGAGCCCATGGGTTCGAGACCCACCTGGGCAACTTGGCGAGACCACATCTCTACAATAAATAAAAACATCAGCCGGGTGTGTTAGTGCACACCTGTAGTTCCAGGTACTTGGAAGGCTGAGGGGCAAGGATCGCCAGAGCCCAGCAGGTTGAGACTGCAGTGGCCAGGAGCGGCTACAGCACTCCAGACTGGGTGACAGAGTGAGACTCCCAACTCAAAAAAAGATTATAATACAATAGAAATAGATTAAAATCAGTACTAAAAATAGTTTCTTTCTGCATTTTTTCAAATTTCTTATATCAAACTACTCCTAGGAATATTCTGAGCCAGCACATAAGAGGAAGGTTGTACGTTAAGCATGTTTCTTTTGGTTTTTCTTTCAAAACAAATTTTTATTTTCTATCAATCATTTAATTTGATGTAGAATTCAATATGACATCAATCTTATCACAGTCTTACTACAATACTTCTGTTAGTTGGTTGAAAGGGGTTTGTCACAGTTTCTTGTTTCTTAAAATAAATATCTCTGAAAACTCTTATAAAACAAACTCTAACCTTTGTTCAAATTTTCACATTACAATGGAAGAATCATCTGGCCTGATTACTACCAGTGATGATTTCTGGTTCCCAGATTCAGAAAGCCTAGCTGAAATAAAACGTATTCTATGAAATAATGGCTATTCTATGTAACACAGAAAATCTAATAAGAGCCACAGATGTGAATCACCCTTATGGTTCTTGTCAGATATTACTCAAAGAAAAAATTTCAGGATAGTTTTCTGGATTCATGAACATAGTTTTATATATATAAATATATATGTATATATATATGCATATATATGTATATATATGTACATATATATGTGGCTATATATGCACACACACATGCATATAAAATTAAGGAAATAATTATAGATGTAGTTATACACAAACATACATAATATTGTTATATATGCTGTTACTGTATGTGTCAAATATAGTATACTATTACAATATTGATAGAGTAAAAATGTATGGATGTGCTGGTAGATATTAGTATACTCATATATGTGCATATACATATTGCTGTGGTTTGAATGAGTCTCCCACAAAGCACGTGTTGGAGACTGGATCCCCAAAGCAATAGTTGGAAAGGTAAGGACTAAGGAGACGTGATTAGGTTGTGAGGGCTCTGCCCCCATGAATGGATGAGTGGCATTACTGTGTGTGTTTTTTTTAAAGAAAAGAATATGTTGAGTTCTCACCCCCACACACACAGCTCTTTCCCCCCATCACCGTGTGGCTCCTTCTATCTTATTACAACACAACAAGAGCACCTTCAGCAGATGCCAGCAAGTTGACTTCAGAAGATCCTCTGAAATTCTAAGGAAAGAAGTTTCAGTTTTGTATAAATTATCCAATCTCAGTTATTATGTTATACTAACTCAAAATGGACTAAGACACACCCAGACATCCATACTCCCATATGTGTGCATGTACGTGTGTTTATAAATTGATAATTAAATTTCTCTGATGTTAATTTTTCACTTATTTCTGCATTTTGCACAATGGGGCACTTAAACTTCATCATTCACTTGTAAGCCAATTATTTTCTAAGCCATTCAATATGATATCTTTTATTTAAGGGAAAGGATTCTAATAGGAGTCATGAGATATAAAATGTGCACTGAGGTAAAATATAGATATTGCTCTTGCATTTAATTGGTAAACACTTGAGGAAAACTCTCTTAGACACACAACACAATTTAAGCTAAATTAAAAAAAAATTGTATATAGAAGGCTTTTAGAGACAAAATATTTTTTTAAATGTTCAAAAAGTATTGCATCAAAATTGATTTTTTTAAAACACTGCAATACAATCTTTCAAAGTATCTTCTCATAAACCTTATTAAGATTATTTTTTAATAGGTAACTTAACTCTCTCAAGAGAAGAACTGTAGATCTTTTTTTAAAAAAATCAGTTGTTAAGATATAATACATTTTTGAAGTAATTGATTATCTTTTGATCCAAAGAAACTAAACCTTTTAATAAAAGAATGAATTTTATTCAAGTGCAGTGGCTTATGCCCTTGATCCTAGTAACTCAGGAGGCTGAGATAGAAAGATTATTTGAGGTCGGGAGTACAAGGCTGCAGTGAGCTATGACTGTGCACTCCACTCAATCCTGAGTGACAGAGTGAGACACTATCTCAAAAAAAAGAAGAAAAAGAAAAAAAAAGTTGTGTCTCATATTAGACTTATCTAATGTATTCAAATTAAATTATATATTTAAAAGCAATGAATTGGCTTGAATAGGAAGGAAACTGAGCAGATCATCTCAATTTTAGTTCTTAGAATTAAATAGTTTTTCTCTGAGTGTAACTGATACAAGTTATTTGGTCACTTATACATGTAACATTCATAAGCAAGATATGGCTAATACAAAGTATCTTATTGATTTAGAGGCTAAAAAACTGGAATATAGTTTTCATTTCAAGAGTTCATGCAAATGAGATAAAGACTAATCATTGACAGTTGAGAAAGGCTATTCACAGGTTTTCTTTCTTTCTTTTTTTTTCTTAATTACAGATTGACTTAACTTCCCAATAGACAATTTAGTTAAGAAGGACTTTACCCTAAAAAACAAATTAAGGTGAGAATTCTGGGAAGATGCAGTATTTAAAACACCAGAAATATATCTCTCTACCTAGCCAAAAATTGCACTGGAAGATCTGACTGGTGTAACTATTTTGAATCTATGAAATTTACTGACATCTTGCAACTTCCAAGGAAAGACTTGCATGAAAACTTGTGGTTAATTTCCATCAATTCTAACTTTGAGCACAGTAGCAGCTATTCATCCTCACACCACGGCTCTATGACAGACAGTTGTGCATGTTTTCTAGAAGCAACTTAAACACAGTTTGAGAGAGCCAGGGTAGACAAAGATTTGGTCCTCCAAATATTAGGATCCTGTTCTTATCACTGACTGTTGTTTCTGATCACAGAGGCACAAAGAGGCAGTAACCACCATTTTTGTGCCATTCCCCATTGCTGCAAATCCACAAACTCCTTCCTCTTGACTGAGGCAATTACGAGGGGATTTAAAATATTAGCATCTTTATTTTCCATCTTCATTTTCCTATTTTTTTTCTTTTTATTAAATCAAGGCATTGAGGACCAGTATATTTGAAAATACCCACATATATGGGGGGTATCAGAAAGTCAATGTGCATGTCCAGGAGCACACGTAGAAAAGTTGAGAAGAGGTTCAGTTTATATGTCAGGCTGATCCTCAGAAGAGGCAGCTGTCAAAAATCAAAAGCAAAAAAAAAAAAAAACCACAACAAAACACCAAAAGAACTCAACAAGACCTGAAAAATGGAGAAAATATGATGTCCAGACCTGTTAGATTGTTAGATGCAAGTATTCTAATTTCAGACAAATCACAAGGCATAAAAGTAAACAGAAAGTTATGGCCCATTAAAAAAGAAAAAAAGAAAAAAAAAAAACCCAACAGATTGCTGCTGAAAAAGACCTGATGGTATATCTACTAACCAAAGACTTTAAAGCAACTTAATTAAAGTTGCTCAAAAGACAAGAAAATGTGTAGAAAGTGAAGAAAACAATGTATAAACAAAATATGCCTATGGTAATTTTAAGGAAAAAAGCTAAATTATATACATAAAAGTAAATTTAAAAGGAATTTAAATGTTTTACACAAAAACTTACCAAAAAAAGAATACAGTAATGCAGCAAATGAAGAAAGAAAGAATATAAGATGAGGTGGCAGGATCACTGGAGCCCAGCGGGTCAAAGGCTGGGGTGGCTGGGAGCGGCCACTTCACTCCAGTCTGGGCGACAGAGTGAGACACCAACTCAAAAAAATATATATATATATAGATATATAAAGAACAAATAGCCAAGTTAAAAGTATAAGTTCTTTCTTGTTAGTAATTACTTTAAATACAAAAGGATTAAAATCTCCAATCAAAAGACAGAGGTAGTAAGTCTCCCAGGAGACTTGTTTTAGATCCAAAAAAACCAAATAAGATTGAAAGTTTAAAAAATGGAAAAAGTGTATCTCATGCAAAATGTAACCAAATGAGAATAGGAATGGATATACTAATATCAGACAAAAAAGTTTTTAAATAAAAAAGTTTACAATTCACAGAGAAGAATATATATTAGCAAAAGGTTCAGTGCAGCAAGATAATGTACCAGCTATGTGTTTGTGTACTTACTAAAAGAGCATCAAAACATATGAAGCAGAAGTTGACCAGTGTTGGCAAGGATGTCAAGAAATTAAATCCTTATGTGCTGTTATTGAAAATGTAAAATAATGCAGTTGCTACAGAAAACAGTTTGGCAGTTACTTTTTTTTTTTTTAAAGTAGGATTTGTTGAGAGGACAGAAAAGCTCCCAGAGCAGGAGGGAACATGACGGGATTGGCCTACTCTTTAAAAAATTAAAAATAAGGCCAGGCACAGTGGCTCAAGCCTGTAATCACAGCACTTTGGGAGGCTGAGGCGAGAGGATTGCCTAAGTCCAGGAATTCAAGACCAGCCTGGGTAACTTATGAGACCTTATCTCCACAATCAATCAAAAAAGTAGCTGGGCATGGTGGTATATGCTTGTGGTTCCAGCTACTTGGAAGGCTGAGATGGAAGGTTTTGCCTGAGCCCAATAATTCGAAGCTGTGGTATCTGTTAGTGTGCCACTGCACTCCAACCTGGATGACAGAGTAAGACTCTGACTTCAAAAATAAATAAATAAATAAATAAAAATAGAATTACCACATGATCTACAAATTTTTTTGATGGGCACATGCTTGATACCATTAAAAACAAGTTCACAAAGAGATATTCATACACTCATGTTCATAAGAGTGTTATCCACAATAGCTAAAATGTGGAAACAGCTCTAGTGACTGTTAGCAGATGATTGGATGAGCAAAATATGGTATATACACCCAATAGATTTTTTTGCCCTAAAATGAAAGAACATTTTGACATGTGATATAGCATGGATGTACATTGAAGACCCTATAAATTGCCAGTCACAAAAAAGTGCATTATTTCACCTGTCTGAAGTACATAGAATAGTAAAATCATAAACACAGAAAGTAGAATGATGGTTTCCAGGGGAAAAGAGGATAAGGAGTCATTGTTTACCAGAGATAGAATTTCTGTTTTGTGCAATGAAAAAATGTCTGGGATAAATTGTGGCGATATTTGCAAAACAATATGAATTTAATTAATACTGCTACATTATACACTTAAAAATGATTAAGACAGTAAATTTGTGTTATGCTTAATTTACCACAATAAAAAATGGAAAAAGAAGTCAGGATCAAAAGACAGTATGATTTTACAAAGGACTCAAGTATGATACTAGATTTTCATTTGACCAAATTTTTTTAATTTTTAATTTTTTTATTTTGAAAATTTGGGGTACAATTCAGGGTTAGGTACACAAATGTTTACTATGCAGGTACCTTTCCTGATGAGGTGTGTCCCTCCCTCCCCTGGCAGTTCCCACTACTGCCAATTCATTTTTTATAGTATTATGATCAGTGTTCAAAGTCTGCTTATGAGTGAGACCACATGGTACTCTGTTCTTTGTTTCTGTGACAGACACTGTGTATGATTGACTCTAAATGATTCTTTAAGAATCATCTTTTCTAGGTATGTGATAATTGATACTGGCAGTTTAATAAAGATTGTGCTGAATGTGTAAATTGCTTTGGGCAGTGTGGACTTCTTAATAATATTGATTATTTCAGTCCATGAGTATTAGATATTTTTTCTATGTTTGTGTTATATTTGATTACTTTCAGCAGAATCTTATAGTTCTTGTAGAAATCTTTCATCTCTTTGGTTATTTATATTATGATGTATTTTACATTTTTGTGGCTATTGTAAATAGCATTGTGTTTTTGATTTGGTACTCAACCTGTTTTTTTATTGGTGTATAGAAATACTATTGACTTTTTAACTTTAATTTTGTATTCCAAGAATTTACTGAAGTCCTTTATCAGTGCTAGGAGGTTTTGGGTGGGATGTTTCTAGAAATAAAATCATATCATTTGTGAAGAGAGATCATTTAACTTTTTTTTCCTATTTGAATACTCTTTCTTTCTCTTATCTGATTGCTCTGGCTAGGACTTCCAGTATTATGTTCAAAAACAGTGATGAAAGTGGACATCGTTGCTTTGTTTCAGTTATTAAAGGAAATGCTTCCAGCTTCTGCTTGTTAAGTGTGATGTTGACTGTGAGTTTGTTGTAGATCATTCTTTTTTTTTGAAAAATGATCCTATGATGCCCAGAAGGTTGAAGGTTTTTATCATAAATGGATATTGGATTTCCTCAAGTGCTTTATCTGCATCTATTGAGAGAATCGTGTGGTCCTTGTTTTTGCTTATGTTTATGTGGTGGATTACAGTTATTACGTAGAATGTGTAGAATCAGCCTTACATTCTAAGAGTAAAACCTACCTGGTCATGATGATTGATCTTTGAAATGTGCTGTTGGAATTAGTTTGCTAGTATTTTGCTAAGGATTTTTGCATCTGTGTGCATCAAGGATATTGGTCTGTAGTTTTCCTCTTTTTTTATGTGTTGTGTCTTTGTCTTTTTTTATTAGGATGATATTGATATCATAGAATGAGTTAAGAAAGAATCTTTTCTTCTCAATTCAGTAGGATTGGCATAAGCTGTTCCTTGCACTTCTGGTAAAATTCAGCTGTGAATATATCTGGTCTTGAGTTTTTTTAGTAGGCATTTTTTTATTTATCATTTTTAGTAGATATTTATTAATGAATCAATTTTGTGACTTGTTATTGATCTGTTTGAAGTTTCAATATCTTCCTATTTCAATTGTAGGAGGTTGTGTGTTACCAGGAATTTATGCATTTTTTTCTAGATTTTCTGGTTTACACATGAATAGATATTTGTGAGAATCTCTGATGATCTTTTTGTATTTTTCCAAGATCAGTTGTAACATGGCCTTTGTTATTCAGATTGTATTTATTCAGATATTATCTCTCACATTCCTCTCTCTTTCTCTCTCTCTCTTTCTCTCTGGTGCTTTTTCTTTTTTTTAAATCAAGTCAGGGATCTGTTAGTCTTGTTTATCTTTTGCACCAGCTTCTTTACTACTTCTGTACATTTTTTTCTTTTTGTCTCATTTTCTTTTATTTCCACTCTGACATTGATTATTTATTTTCTTTTACTGACTTTGGGTTTAGTTTGTTTGACTTGTTATTGATCTGTTTGAAGTTTCAATATCTTCCTATTTCAATTGTAGGAGGTTGTGTGTTACCAACCTCCAGTTTCAGTAGGTGTGACATTATACTGTTTGTTTGAGATTTCTCTATTTAGTTGATGTGAGCATGCAATGTTATAAACTTCCTCTTAGCATTGTTATATGGTGTTCCAGAGGTTTTGGTATGTTGTACTATTATTTTTATTTGATTCTAAGAACCTGTTTATTTCTGTCTTGATATGGGTTCTTAACCAAAAATCAGGAACATGTTGTTTAATTTCCATATATTTGTGTGTTTTTTAAGGGGTCTTCTTGGTGTTATCTGTTTTTATTCTGTGTGGTTCTAAATGTTAAGTATTATTTTGACTTTTTTGAATTTATTCAGACTTCATCTATGAAAAAGCATGTGCTCAAGTGTAAGGTGTGTTCCATGTACAGATAAAAATAAATGCAAAATTTTGTGGTTCTTTCATGATGTGTTCTATAGATGTCTATTAAATCTAATTGATCAATTGTCAAATTTAAAATGCTGGGATTCATTTGTTTAGTTTTCAATGTTTGTGTTTAAAGCTGATAGTAGGGGTATTGAAAGTTCCCCCACCTATTATTTGGGTTCCTATATATGTCTTCTTTTTCAGCTTAAGTAAAAATTGTTTTATAAATCTCATTGCTTCTATATTTGGGTGTATGTACATTCAATCTTTTTTGTTGAATTGAGCTCTTTATCACTTTTCAGGTCCCTTCATTGTCATTTTTTTTCTTTATTGGTTTAAAGTCTGTTTTACCTAACACAATAATAGTGACTCCTTCTCTTTTTGTTTTCTACTTTTGAAGAAGATCTTTTTCAATCCTTTTACCTTGATCCTAGGGGTGTCCTTAAAAGTGACATAGGTTTCTTAAAGATAGCAGACTGGGATTTTTTAGAAAATAAAATTTGCTACTCTGTGCTTCTTAAACAGGTCATTCAGATCATTAACATTTAAGTTAATAATTGCTATGTGAGGATTTGTTTCTGCCATATTGTTGTTGAGAAGTTGCTTTGTGTTATCAGCTTTGTGGTTGATAAGTATGGTCAAATGGCTAGCATTTCTAATTATGAGAAAAATTCAAATCAAAACCACAATGATACTATCTCATACCAGTTTGAATGACTATTATTAAAAAGTCAACAAACAACAGATGGGGAAGTTCTGGAGAAAGGGGAACACTTATACAGTCTTTTGGTAAAGTAAGCTAGTTCAATCCTTGTGAAAAACAGTTTGGACATTTCTCAAGGATCTAATATAAATTTACCATTTGATACATCAATCACACTAATGGGCATATACCCAAAGGAACATACATTGTTCTATTAAAAAGACACCTGCACTCATATATTTATTGCAGCACTATTCACAGTAGTGGGGAACTATAACCATTCAGAAATCCATAAATAGTGGACTGGATAAGAAAGTGTGACATATATTCACCATGGAATACAACATAGCCATAAAAAAGGAATAAAATCATGGCATTCCCAGCAAAATGGATGCAGCTGAAGGCCATCAACCTTACATGAATTATAACATAAAGGAAAAACTAAATACCACATGTTCTCAGTCATAAGTGGTTGTTAAGTACTGGGCATACACAGGCTCAAGGATGAGAACAACAAACACTGGAGACTACTCAAGGGAGAAGGTAGACAGGGGAAGTAAAAGTTGAAAAGCCTCCCACTGGGTACTAAGCTCAGTACCTATGGGGTGAAGTCATGAGAATTCAAACCTCACCATCACTCCATAAACATATAGACACATCCGCACACATAGTCATTGAGGATAAAATAAAATAAAATAAACGTGTGATACCAGTCATAAAAACAATCCACTTTTCTAAACATACCGTGTCAAAATTTAAAACAGAAGCAAAAGCAGAATGAGAATTCTCAACCATGTATTAAAGAAAAAGTGAAAAAACTAATGGGGCTTGAAAACCCTGTCGTTCTTGAAACAGTTTCAGGTATAAAGTATTAATTAAGTCATTATTTATCCAGTATAACATACTCAATTCATTTTAGCAAAAAATATTGTAAATTTTTTTTTACAAAGATGCATAGAAGTTTCAGGGCTTGCATATATTACTCACAAACATTTTTATCTTCAATTGATACATTAATTACCCTTAGTCAACAGAAGTTTATTTTTTAAATTAAAAATGTGATGATATACAGTTGCCTTTCTAAAACAGTTAATTAATGCCAGATACAGCTTACTTATGACTTTCTCTGCCTTTACAGCTGTAGGTAGGCTGGCTATCACAGCTCCAAGCACTATTTTACCATTAATACTAAGAAGACACGGCCAAGCAGTAGTTCCAGCTACACCAGTACTTAGAGTAGAAAATAAATATGTTCTCCAAACTTTCTACAGCAGATCTCTGCCCATATTTCATTGATTAGAACAGTGCTATCTGCTAAACTGTAGTTGCAGGAGAGACTGAGAAAGTGAAGATGGCTCTTATACATTCTATTGTTAAAGAGTAGAAGAGAAAAGGTATTTGGAGACTAAGAATGCTTAATGGATTAGCCAACTACAACCCCAACCCCACCAGCCTCTGGGAAGTGCTGCACCCCCAAATGGTAAAAATTAAACAGCTATTATTCAACAGGATGTATTAGCCAATCAAATAATGCTTATGGGAATGAATACTACTAATTTTAGAGTAAAAACAAAGTGTGAATAATGACTCATTAATTATTGTGCACTTTGGAAAAGACATAAAAATCCTTTTTGCCCCTGTTCCCTAATCAGGATAATAGGAATTATGAAACTCACTTTGAAAGTTTTTTGTGAAAATTCAATGGGCTAACAAAATTACATTATATTACACTGCAATTCAACACAACATGAATTCTTTATAAATGTTATTTATTGTTAGGTTGACAACTACAGCATATTTTATGCTAAACAAAACTCCAAGGAAGTATGGGTTTTTTTGTAAACACTTTGCTTCTTGTTCTACAGAAATAGTTTTTGAAAGTTCTAGTTCCATTTTACAGTATGGTTACTATATTTAATAATAATCTATCGAATATGCTAAATTGCTAGAAGAGAGAATTTTAAATGATTTCACCACAAAGATATGAACATTTGAGATGATAGATATGCTAATTACCCTAAATTGATTACTACACATTGTGAGTATATATCAAATATAATAAGTGTATACATAAATATGTACATTATTATTTATCAGTTGAAAAGGAAATAAAACTTAAGAAACATATTTTTCAAGATTGGTAAAAGAGCAAAGGCAATTTATAACTATTCCTTTTTTCTAAAAATCTTTTGTTAATTTTTAAATGTTTTGTTATATATCCTTGTTCTCCACTTTTTTAGAGCTCTGATAATCATGGTGGGTCTGCAATATTTCTTAATTTAATATATGTAATCTAGTTCTATTATTTGGGACAGATTATTCTAGTCAAAGAGAAG
>NW_007221359.1:0-4299 GCF_000164805.1 Carlito syrichta | reverse complement strand
TTATGTGGTGGATTACAGTTATTACTTAGAATGTGTAGAATCAGCCTTACATTCTAAGAGTAAAACCTACCTGGTCATGATGATTGATCTTTGAAATGTGCTGTTGGAATTAGTTTGCTAGTATTTTGCTAAGGATTTTTGCATCTGTGTGCATCAAGGATATTGGTCTGTAGTTTTCCTCTTTTTTTATGTGTTGTGTCTTTGTCTTTTTTTATTAGGATGATATTGATATCATAGAATGAGTTAAGAAAGAATCTTTTCTTCTCAATTCAGTAGGATTGGCATAAGCTGTTCCTTGCACTTCTGGTAAAATTCAGCTGTGAATATATCTGGTCTTGAGTTTTTTTAGTAGGCATTTTTTTATTTATCATTTTTAGTAGATATTTATTAATGAATCAATTTTGTGACTTGTTATTGATCTGTTTGAAGTTTCAATATCTTCCTATTTCAATTGTAGGAGGTTGTGTGTTACCAGGAATTTATGCATTTTTTTCTAGATTTTCTGGTTTACACATGAATAGATATTTGTAAGAATCTCTGATGATCTTTTTGTATTTTTCCAAGATCAGTTGTAACATGGCCTTTGGTATTCAGATTGTATTTATTCAGATATTATCTCTCACATTCCTCTCTCTTTCTCTCTCTCTCTTTCTCTCTGGTGCTTTTTCTTTTTTTTAAATCAAGTCAGGGATCTGTTAGTCTTGTTTATCTTTTGCACCAGCTTCTTTACTACTTCTGTACATTTTTTTCTTTTTGTCTCATTTTCTTTTATTTCCACTCTGACATTGATTATTTATTTTCTTTTACTGACTTTGGGTTTAGTTTGTTTGACTTGTTATTGATCTGTTTGAAGTTTCAATATCTTCCTATTTCAATTGTAGGAGGTTGTGTGTTACCAACCTCCAGTTTCAGTAGGTGTGACATTATACTGTTTGTTTGAGATTTCTCTATTTAGTTGATGTGAGCATGCAATGTTATAAACTTCCTCTTAGCATTGTTATATGGTGTTCCAGAGGTTTTGGTATGTTGTACTATTATTTTTATTTGATTCTAAGAACCTGTTTATTTCTGTCTTGATATGGGTTCTTAACCAAAAATCAGGAACATGTTGTTTAATTTCCATATATTTGTGTGTTTTTTAAGGGGTCTTCTTGGTGTTATCTGTTTTTATTCTGTGTGGTTCTAAATGTTAAGTATTATTTTGACTTTTTTGAATTTATTCAGACTTCATCTATGAAAAAGCATGTGCTCAAGTGTAAGGTGTGTTCCATGTACAGATAAAAATAATGCAAATTTTGTGGTTCTTTCATGATGTGTTCTATAGATGTCTATTAAATCTAATTGATCAATTGTCAAATTTAAATGCTGGATTCATTTGTTAGTTTTCAATGTTGTGTTTAAAGCTGATAGTAGGGGTATTGAAGTTCCCCACTATTATTGGGTTCCTATATATGTCTTCTTTTCAGTTAAGTAAAAATTGTTTTATAAATCTCATTGCTTCTATATTGGGTGTATGTACATTCAATCTTTTTTGTTGAATTGAGCTCTTTATCACTTTTCAGGTCCCTTCATTGTCATTTTTTTTCTTTATTGGTTTAAAGTCTGTTTTACCTAACACAATAATAGTGACTCCTTCTCTTTTTGTTTTCTACTTTTGAAGAAGATCTTTTTCAATCCTTTTACCTTGATCCTAGGGGTGTCCTTAAAAGTGACATAGGTTTCTTAAAGATAGCAGACTGGGATTTTTTAGAAAATAAAATTTGCTACTCTGTGCTTCTTAAACAGGTCATTCAGATCATTAACATTTAAGTTAATAATTGCTATGTGAGGATTTGTTTCTGCCATATTGTTGTTGAGAAGTTGCTTTGTGTTCTCAGCTTTGTGGTTGATAAGTATGGTCAAATGGCTAGCATTTCTAATTATGAGAAAAATTCAAATCAAAACCACAATGATACTATCTCATACCAGTTTGAATGACTATTATTAAAAAGTCAACAAACAACAGATGGGGAAGTTCTGGAGAAAGGGGAACACTTATACAGTCTTTTGGTAAAGTAAGCTAGTTCAATCCTTGTGAAAAACAGTTTGGACATTTCTCAAGGATCTAATATAAATTTACCATTTGATACATCAATCACACTAATGGGCATATACCCAAAGGAACATACATTGTTCTATTAAAAAGACACCTGCACTCATATATTTATTGCAGCACTATTCACAGTAGTGGGGAACTATAACCATTCAGAAATCCATAAATAGTGGACTGGATAAGAAAGTGTGACATATATTCACCATGGAATACAACATAGCCATAAAAAAGGAATAAAATCATGGCATTCCCAGCAAAATGGATGCAGCTGAAGGCCATCAACCTTACATGAATTATAACATAAAGGAAAAACTAAATACCACATGTTCTCAGTCATAAGTGGTTGTTAAGTACTGGGCATACACAGGCTCAAGGATGAGAACAACAAACACTGGAGACTACTCAAGGGAGAAGGTAGACAGGGGAAGTAAAAGTTGAAAAGCCTCCCACTGGGTACTAAGCTCAGTACCTATGGGGTGAAGTCATGAGAATTCAAACCTCACCATCACTCCATAAACATATAGACACATCCGCACACATAGTCATTGAGGATAAAATAAAATAAAATAAACGTGTGATACCAGTCATAAAAACAATCCACTTTTCTAAACATACCGTGTCAAAATTTAAAACAGAAGCAAAAGCAGAATGAGAATTCTCAACCATGTATTAAAGAAAAAGTGAAAAAACTAATGGGGCTTGAAAACCCTGTCATTCTTGAAACAGTTTCAGGTATAAAGTATTAATTAAGTCATTATTTATCCAGTATAACATACTCAATTCATTTTAGCAAAAAATATTGTAAATTTTTTTTTACAAAGATGCATAGAAGTTTCAGGGCTTGCATATATTACTCACAAACATTTTTATCTTCAATTGATACATTAATTACCCTTAGTCAACAGAAGTTTATTTTTTAAATTAAAAATGTGATGATATACAGTTGCCTTTCTAAAACAGTTAATTAATGCCAGATACAGCTTACTTATGACTTTCTCTGCCTTTACAGCTGTAGGTAGGCTGGCTATCACAGCTCCAAGCACTATTTTACCATTAATACTAAGAAGACACGGCCAAGCAGTAGTTCCAGCTACACCAGTACTTAGAGTAGAAAATAAATATGTTCTCCAAACTTTCTACAGCAGATCTCTGCCCATATTTCATTGATTAGAACAGTGCTATCTGCTAAACTGTAGTTGCAGGAGAGACTGAGAAAGTGAAGATGGCTCTTATACATTCTATTGTTAAAGAGTAGAAGAGAAAAGGTATTTGGAGACTAAGAATGCTTAATGGATTAGCCAACTACAACCCCAACCCCACCAGCCTCTGGGAAGTGCTGCACCCCCAAATGGTAAAAATTAAACAGCTATTATTCAACAGGATGTATTAGCCAATCAAATAATGCTTATGGGAATGAATACTACTAATTTTAGAGTAAAAACAAAGTGTGAATAATGACTCATTAATTATTGTGCACTTTGGAAAAGACATAAAAATCCTTTTTGCCCCTGTTCCCTAATCAGGATAATAGGAATTATGAAACTCACTTTGAAAGTTTTTTGTGAAAATTCAATGGGCTAACAAAATTACATTATATTACACTGCAATTCAACACAACATGAATTCTTTATAAATGTTATTTATTGTTAGGTTGACAACTACAGCATATTTTATGCTAAACAAAACTCCAAGGAAGTATGGGTTTTTTTGTAAACACTTTGCTTCTTGTTCTACAGAAATAGTTTTTGAAAGTTCTAGTTCCATTTTACAGTATGGTTACTATATTTAATAATAATCTATCGAATATGCTAAATTGCTAGAAGAGAGAATTTTAAATGATTTCACCACAAAGATATGAACATTTGAGATGATAGATATGCTAATTACCCTAAATTGATTACTACACATTGTGAGTATATATCAAATATAATAAGTGTATACATAAATATGTACATTATTATTTATCAGTTGAAAAGGAAATAAAACTTAAGAAACATATTTTTCAAGATTGGTAAAAGAGCAAAGGCAATTTATAACTATTCCTTTTTTCTAAAAATCTTTTGTTAATTTTTAAATGTTTTGTTATATATCCTTGTTCTCCACTTTTTTAGAGCTCTGATAATCATGGTGGGTCTGCAATATTTCTTAATTTAATATATGTAATCTAGTTCTATTATTTGGGACAGATTATTCTAGTCAAAGAGAAG
>NW_007221358.1:0-633 GCF_000164805.1 Carlito syrichta | reverse complement strand
TGCTGGAGTCCACACAGAGCCCCATGGGTGGGGCCCACTCAAGGAGGTGACTCCACAATCCAGGGGATACCCTTCAAGACTGGGTGCATCTGTGCCTGCTCTAATGACTTCTTAAAAAGGAAAGCTCTTACAGACAAACTTTTCCTTAACTAGATGTTACATCTGTAAGAAAAAGGGAAAACAGGCATATAGAGGCTTGTGGACGTCAAACTCATTTCTAGTTAATGGCACGTCCAAAAAGTCACCAACTCAAATAGCCATGGTAGTAGAGAAAGTGGCAAATAATAAGTATGTTTATTTTAATGATAGCCTCAAAATATAGCTTCTCCATTCCTGAAGGGCAACTTTCACAGATACCATCCAAAGTAGAAGGGGAAAGAAGTAAGTCCCCCGCCCCTCACAAAAAGTCCAAGAGCCCGAAAGGCCTAGCGATTCCTGGAGAGCACAGAGCGCAGGAAAAAGAAATGGGTGAAGGGTGGCAAGACCTGCAGCAGTTCCTCACTCGTCTGTCACCTGATGGATGCCTTGCTTGTCACAACTGACAATGACATTTAAAACATATCCTGATGGATCATCGGGTTGTTTCAAGTGTGTGTTTCAGCAGTTCATTATGAAAGTTTATTTTCTAAATTG
>NW_007221357.1:0-680 GCF_000164805.1 Carlito syrichta | reverse complement strand
GACAAACTTTTCCTTAACTAGATGTTACATCTGTAAGAAAAAGGGAAAACAGGCATATAGAGGCTTGTGGACGTCAAACTCATTTCTAGTTAATGGCACGTCCAAAAAGTCACCAACTCAAATAGCCATGGTAGTAGAGAAAGTGGCAAATAATAAGTATGTTTATTTTAATGATAGCCTCAAAATATAGCTTCTCCATTCCTGAAGGGCAACTTTCACAGATACCATCCAAAGTAGAAGGGGAAAGAAGTAAGTCCCCCGCCCCTCACAAAAAGTCCAAGAGCCCGAAAGGCCTAGCGATTCCTGGAGAGCACAGAGCGCAGGAAAAAGAAATGGGTGAAGGGTGGCAAGACCTGCAGCAGTTCCTCACTCGTCTGTCACCTGATGGATGCCTTGCTTGTCACAACTGACAATGACATTTAAAACATATCCTGATGGATCATCGGGTTGTTTCAAGTGTGTATTTCAGCAGTTCATTATGAAAGTTTATTTTCTAAATTAACTACAAATGAAGTGGGATCTTCTAACCATTTTCTCACACAATGCTGTCAGCTATCTTTTCGCAGCCTACATCAAAGCAGCTCCCCAGCCCATGGTGAGCACTCTTCCTGGAGAAGTTCTGATAAACAGCTCTGTGTTCCCTTAGGTTACTATGGAAACACTTTCTTTTCAGGTCATCC
>NW_007221356.1:0-757 GCF_000164805.1 Carlito syrichta | reverse complement strand
GCCATCCGCAGAAAGGTCCCAAACAGGGTTTGGAAAAAGGAATGGATAGAGACCAACACCCAGGCAAATCTGAGTAAAAAAATCTATATATCAAGAATAAAGAAAGAATCCCTTAAGATCCAGTTAATGAAAACAGGTTACTTATGAAGAGATAAATGTTAGGTGAGCCCTAGATTTCTCATTCACCAATACTAAAAACCAAAAGAAGATGGAATTTTCATAAAAAAAACTCTTGGGAATCAGGCAAGTCATTCATTTAGCAAATATTTATTATGTTCCTCAAACCACCAGACATTGTTAAAATGTTGATATTTACAGATGAAGGATATTATCAGATTTCAAGGATTTAGAAATACACTACCAATATATCCTTCCTGAAGTGACATTACTCAAAAAGGTAGGCAGGTTAGCCATGAGGTGATTCAAGATAAAGAACCCAGCAACAGGGGTGTCATAACAGAGGACTGGTACTGGATGCTGCATATCACCCTGGGTGACAGGAAGCATGTCACACTAAAAATACTTTAAAAGATAGATACACATACATCTTATAGACATGACTGTGTCTGAAATACCTCAGGTTAAAAAGTGTGAGGGAAAGTTGTGAGAACATACAGTCATGCTACTTTGTTTCTTTGACATGGAAGAAAATTAATAGAGATTATTTTATTTTTTGATGTTAGAGAAATAGGCTAAAGAATGTTTTTTATAAGCCAGTAAGACTTAAATTACTAAAAAATTCAAAAAAAAATATAGT
>NW_007221355.1:0-769 GCF_000164805.1 Carlito syrichta | reverse complement strand
ATAAAGAAAGAATCCCTTAAGATCCAGTTAATGAAAACAGGTTACTTATGAAGAGATAAATGTTAGGTGAGCCCTAGATTTCTCATTCACCAATACTAAAAACCAAAAGAAGATGGAATTTTCATAAAAAAAACTCTTGGGAATCAGGCAAGTCATTCATTTAGCAAATATTTATTATGTTCCTCAAACCACCAGACATTGTTAAAATGTTGATATTTACAGATGAAGGATATTATCAGATTTCAAGGATTTAGAAATACACTACCAATATATCCTTCCTGAAGTGACATTACTCAAAAAGGTAGGCAGGTTAGCCATGAGGTGATTCAAGATAAAGAACCCAGCAACAGGGGTGTCATAACAGAGGACTGGTACTGGATGCTGCATATCACCCTGGGTGACAGGAAGCATGTCACACTAAAAATACTTTAAAAGATAGATACACATACATCTTATAGACATGACTGTGTCTGAAATACCTCAGGTTAAAAAGTGTGAGGGAAAGTTGTGAGAACATACAGTCATGCTACTTTGTTTCTTTGACATGGAAGAAAATTAATAGAGATTATTTTATTTTTTGATGTTAGAGAAAATAGGCTAAAGAATGTTTTTTATAAAGCCAGTAAGACTTAAATTACTAAAAAATTCAAAAAAAAATATAGTATATGGAGGTTAAGAAATAGAAGACAGAAAAAGACTTACAAACAGCAAGCCTAAAACAAAATGACATAAAGAACAAGAACACCAGTTATCATAACAGTTGAGTTAA
>NW_007221354.1:0-8031 GCF_000164805.1 Carlito syrichta | reverse complement strand
GCGTGGCAGGGTTCCTTTTACTTCTGTTTGCTCAATCTCCTATTCTTCCTTGTGTGAATCCTCTGGCTTTGTTCAATTATGACCTGGACTGCAGGTTGGGGGTCTATGTTTTTTTGCAGTTTTTAGATTTAATTGAGAGGGAATCTGTGATTCAAAATTTGTCTGCAGATCCCAGTATCCACTGACAGGTGTATGGATACCCTGGAACCCACTTCCCACTGCCTTGCAATCTGTTCATGCAGTGGGGGTATAGGCTTGCTCCTTGAAAGCAGAATATGGCAAGATAAAGAAAAAGAATGGAAAAGAAGGGTTGGGGGAGAAAAGGAAGATGGAGAGAGAGAGGAAGAGGGAAAACAGACAAATGTACCAACTAACAAATGAAAAGCGACACAAAGACAGATAAGAGTTTAAAAAAAGCAAAACCTAGCCAGGCTCGGTGGCTCAGCCTGTAATCCCGCGCCTTTGGGAGGCTGAGGTGAGTGGATTGCCTGAGCCCGCGGGTTCAAGACCTGCCTGGGCAGGTGACACCTCATCTCTACACTAAAATCAAAAAATTAGCCGGGCGTGGTAGTGCGCGCCTGTAGTTCCAGCTACTTGGAAGGCTGAGGCGGAAGGATCGCCGGAGCCCAGCAGGTCAAGGCTGCGGTGGCCAGGAGCGGCCACTGCACTCCAGTCTGGGTGACAGAGTGAGACTCCAGCTCAAAAAAAAAAAACAAAAAAAACAAAAACAAAAAACTAAACATACAATCATACAGACACACAAGCTAACTAACCTCCTTATTGATGTGACATTTCCCTACTCAAACATGAATTCTAAAGAAAAAAATCAGTAAGCTAAAGAGACAAATTAGATATGAAAACATTATCAATAACAGTAAGAAGAAAGAGAAAAGAGGGGGAAAATGGGGAAAACAAAAACAGACAAAGAATAAAAATAAGAAAAATTAAAACAAGGGAACCAAGTCCAAGCACACTCTGAGATTGTTCCTCTAAGTCCAACGCCCTTTCAACTGTGATCGCTAGCTCTCATGACACACTAGTAGGGTTGCTCACAGCTAGGGTCAGTTGCTCTAGGCCTGCTATAGAGGTACAGTGGATCAGATCTGGGCTCAGTACGCTTGCTGCCTGTCCAGTCTGCAACTCAAATCTGACCTATGTCTGATGTAGCATGGGGAAGGGCATTCTGTCTCTCCCATTTTGATGCTATTGCCTTAGATCCCAAGTTGAAAGCTTGGCAGAACTGGGCAGGGCAATGCAGGTCTCTGGCTGGTCTCAAGGTTTCAGCTGATCTCTGGTTCTGCTGCAGCTGAGGCCAAGCTGGGGGAGGCAGAGTGAAAGATAGACAGGCACTGCAGGTCAGAGTGGCACTGGGCAGCTTAGACCTCTTTTTCTTTCTTTGTTCTTGGGTCCTAAACTGGAGTCTGGGAAGACGTGGGCAAAGTTGGGCAGGGCAGTGCAGGTCTCTGCCTGGTCTTGGCGCTCCAGCTGATCTTTGGTCCTGTGGTGGCTGGGAGTGACCCAGAGGAGGCAGAGTGCAAGACAGTCAGGCATTGCAGGTTGGTATAGCACAGGGTGGCTGGGTATGGGGCAGTGCAGCTGGTGAGGAAGCTTGGAGCTCCACAGGTCCTGGAGCCCACAACCACACTGGGTGGGGATGTGGCAGTTTGGGTGTGGCAGGACAGTGCAGACAGGGAGGGAACCCAGAGCTCTATGGAACCGGGAGCTGAGGGCCACCCAGGACTGGGTGACAGCAGTGGTGGTGGCCGTGGTAACTGAGCAGTGCGTGGGACCAAGGGCCTCCAAACCTCGGACTGGCATGGCTGGTGGGGGTTGGGGAAGTGTGAGAGTTTTTATAGACACTCATTTTTTGTAGAGATTCTCACAGTCCCACCTGTCCCATTGCCATCTTGCCAGAAGTCCTGATGTACTTTGTTTTTTTTTTTTTTTTAGTAAACAAGGATATTCTCTGACATAACAACTCAATCATTCCCCAAGATTGGAAGTCAATATTGATAATGTAATGCCTTTCTTTTCTAAACCTCATTCAAGTATCCAAGAAAGTTTTTCATTATGTTTCTGGTCCAAGATCCCATATATAAACAACTTAATTGTCATCAAGTGTTTTGAAATTTCAAATTTGTGTTCATGGTGGACGGTCTTTTTTTTAAATTAAGAATTAAGATGAATCTTAGTTGAGGGAATATTTTTTAGTGGATGTATACTTGCTTGCTTTTTAAAAATTTTTGCCCTAAAAGCCTACAAACTTAAGCTTCTTTTATATTAATTAAGCTGGGAAAGAAATGAAATGTCTTTGTCTATAAAAAGTGGTTTTAAATTTCAGGTAAGTATAATTTTCTAGGTTTGAGGCAAGAAGTCTCTTTCCCATCTCCTTTGTTAGGTAGGTGTTTATGTCTGTTTATTTGTTTGTTTGCTCTAATTGATTCTTCCCCTTAAGATTTATCATTTTCAGAGCCCTGCCTTTATGTAAGGATCTCATTTCTAGTTCTCCTTATTGAACAGACCAAAATATCATCTTGTCTTCCTCTGACTGAACAAACCTAAAGTTAAATTCTACTCAGCACTCTCATTTCTGTTTTCTCTTGATAGCTACGTTCTGTGATTATTCCCAACTATCTTTTTGACTCAAACATATATTTAATATGATGTGTGTTACATCTTTAAAAAAATGTAGAGAAGGGATCTCACTATTTTGTCCAGGCTGATCTTGAGCTCCAGGCCTTAGATGATATTCCCAAGTAGCTGGGATTATAGACATGAGACACTGCACCAATCTGATATATGTTTCATCTTACCTAGAATTTTAAATGTTCTGTAGGATGACACTTTTCATACCATACACTGATTTTGTTCTAATGCATTCTTTGTTACAGGCAGACTTCTGCTCTTAAAAATAAAAGAGAGAGAGAGAAAAAAGAAGTCTGCCTATCAGATTAGTACTCCTTCTAAATAATATTATTTCTAAAGTTAGTATATGCTGTGCCCTAAACATGTTCATGTCTCAACTTTTTTTTAAGTTTATAGGAGCAACAAAAGATTTTAGTTCTGTTTCAGCACGTCTTCTTATTATTAACATATCACAAGCAGTTCAAGCTTTTTTAATGTATTGGAAGACACACAGTTTTAGAACATGAAAAATAAAATCAAAATAGATTAAAATTCTCTAAAAGAAACATTTGCCACATAGAGCAATGCCATTTAGAGCACAAAAGTGAAACTACAAAAATAATTTTTACAGATAATTTATATTTTATTAACCAACTCACTCAGAAAAGCATTACAGAAATAATACATGGATATAAATTCTTTTCTCTGTCTCACTAGAATGTTGCCTACAGGATATTTTCAATTAATTTCCATATTTGATATCCTATAAATGTAAGATGAATTGCCATAAAAAATGTGAGATGTGGGCAAGCCTTTACATACATAGATCAATGATGAATTAACAAATCGAATATGAAAATAAGACAATGCCCCCAGGCTTAGAATATGCTGAATTGGATTATCCAGACACTGCTAGAAATATACATGAAAAATAAGAGGTATATATCAAAGGAAATAAATCAGAAGGCATTTCTAAATTTTCCGAATATTACAAAGACATTTATTTGACAAAATTTGTGATAAAGAACTGCAGAAAATTGAAAAAGATTACGAATATACTGAAATTTCAAGAATGAGCTTTTAAAAGAAATGACTTGTTCAGAAAAAATAAATACTATCTAGGCTGCCTTCACTTTTGTATCATAATTCAAAACTCCAAAGATATTTATTGCCAGGCTCGGTGGCTCAGCCTGTAATCCCGTGCCTTTGGGAGGCTGAGGTGAGTGGATTGCCTGAGCCTGCGGGTTCGAGACCCGCCTGGGCAGCAAGACCTCATCTCTACAATAAATCAAAAATTAGCCGGGCATGGTAGTGCATGCCTGTAATTCTGGCTACTTGGAAGGCAGAGGTGGAAGGATTGCCGGAGCCCAGCAGGTCGAGGCTGCGGTGGCCGGGAGCAGCCACTGCACTCCAGTCTGGGTGACAGTGAAACTCCAACTCAAAAAAAAAAAAAAAGACGATATCTATTATTCTCCTACTAGTTATATATATATATACATGCATATATAAACATGTGTAACGTATACCTATGTATACACCATTTATCACATTTATATTTCGATTAGGCTAATACATTGACAAATAATTCATAAATACTATACTTTTCTTTAATCAAATGCATGAAGGTAAGCCTTTTTTTAAACTTTTTCTAACGTTTTCTAAAAAATAAATAACATCACAATGGTCAGGTAATATCTTCTTGAATAGATTGGTGAGTATAAAAAATCTAATGAAGAACCTTTGCTTTAAAAAACTACAGTAGGTAGAGAAATATAGCAGAAGTACTAGAAAAATAAGAATTAATTGTTTTTCTCTCTGATAATTCCATGTCTAAAATTTATATGACATTTCCTGCCTATCTTCTATTTCACATCATTCAAAAGTTTTCATTGCTCATTATAATATTCTCCCTCCAATTCTGTATATAATAAGCATCATTGAAAAAGAGTTTCTTAAATCAGATTATTCTTTCTCCCTCCTTGTTCTTCTTTTAGTATTATCTCAGGTCTATAGGACTTAAAACATATGGTGGTATCCGTTCAAGGATGTTGCTTCTTCCTATCCTCTGGTTGTGTGATAAACTTCTTGTCTTTGTCCATTTTTTAACAGACTATTTGAGGCTGTGTAATTTATGAAAAACAGAGATTTGTTTCTCACAATTCCTCAGGCTGCAAAGTCAGGGTCGAGCAGCCTGCTTCTAGTGGGGCCTTCCTTTCTACATCATCCCATGGTGGAAGGCAGAAGGGTGAGGCCACATAGGTTTGAGAAAGGAGAGAAGGGATCTGTACCAATTTTTGTATAAGGAACCCACTCATGCCTCTTCTTAATCACCCAATAACACCATTAATCTATTTACCCTGGTAAAGCACTCGTGACCTAATCATCTCTTAAAGGTCCCTCCTCTCAACACTTTTGTATTGGGGATTAAGTTTCCAACAAATGAACTTTGGGGGACACTTCAAATCATTGTGTTTGGTTTGGAGGAGTCATGCTCACCCATCCCTGAAGATACCTGTTGACACTGTCTTGGCCTCTCATTGGGAGGTACACACACTTCTCTCTTCTCTTTCCAATACCAGGGTTTTCCCTATTCAGCAACGTTCTCAGTATTTCTTTAAAACAGCACATATTGGGGGACTATGAATCCTAGACTGCTTCTCTTATACCAAGGTAGGTGTTGTAGTACTGTCCTTAGACTTGTCAATTGGTTTACCTATACGCTATTTGTGTACTAGCTAGGTGTCATGTTATATTTCAGCTTTACTATTACAGAGTCTTTTAAAGATACTGAAAAATTTCCCTGCTAAACTTTGGCTACAAAAACTCCCAGTTCAGTCTTTTACCAAACCTATGTGGAACTCCCTCTGTCCTTTCTTCTTCTTCTATACTCATAACCACAAGGGTTAAGCAAGTGTAGGTGACATTGTGCTCACTTAATGAACCTCACAGTGTCTCCCTATTTAAAATCATGATATTCTCTTCCCACTTCAGCTCTTAAAGCCATTCACAGATCTTCTTTTCATAAAACTTTTCACCTTCTAGAATACTAAATTTTGGCTATTTATTGTAATTATTGCTTGTTATGTAACTTACAGCAGTTGCATAAAAATTTCAGATAACTAAGGATTTTGCCATGTTCCTCTTAAGCTGCTAGAAAAGTATCTTTCACACAGTAGGTTGTCAATAACCAAGTATTGAATAAACAAATGAATAAGACTTATGTGAGAAACTACCTTTTTTCCCCACAGAATTTGCTACCCTAATCTAAAGTATCTTTTTACTTTCTTTTCTAAATGGTGAGGATATGTTCGTATCTCATAGTCTGCTACCTCTAAATCTTTAGGCTTTGAGACCACCAGAATCTTATTATTGATATGTAAATAAAACTTCAAGAATACATAAATGTTCTTTTTCAAATAAATAGCTTCAAAACCAGTAGGTTTCATTCCTGGGACACAGTTCTGCGGTGTTCCCATTCAAATGCTATGATAGGAAATTCGGCAAACTTAAAATGGCTACGTGTTACCCCATGGCATTCAATACTTAGTAAAATTTCTTTTTTGTTCTCTCACATAAGATATTAATGGTGGACATCCTTATTATCCACTATCATTTTTCAAGAAGGTAAGATTTACACTTTTCTACAAGAAGTCTTTTTTTTCATAATATCCTTCTAGAAATACCAAGTTTGGGCAGGTAGTCTGGGAATTGGGCTCGTTTTTCACCATCTTCAAGTAGGATTTTAAAATATTTTTCCTCTGAGCTACTTTTCACCTAGTACTGAATAAATTCTTACTCTCCTGGGGACGGGGTAGGTATATACATGTGTCTCCAGAAGCCTCTCTGTCTCCTATGGCTACATTTTGTTTCACAAGCAAGGTTTCCTAGAGAGGAAAATAATAAGATTCATGTAAATCCTTCTTAAATCCAGACCAGTGCTTCTCAAAATTTAGCCTGCATTATAATGACCAAAGTTTATGCTACATCAGAATCACAGGTTGCTGGGATCCATCTAGAGTTTCTAATTCATGATTCTGTGGAATAACCTGAGATTTTAAAATTAGCAACAAGTTCCCCAGTCAAGTGGTACTTAAACTGCTGGTCTTGATACCACACTTTGGAAACCATGGTAGGTGACAATTCAACACACGGCATTTGCAATCTCATCCATTAATTACATTATGGAGTAAAATCAGATTTCCCCCATATAAACATTTTAGGTGGTCTTACTTTTGAACTCTTATTACTTTAAGAACTTTTATGAAATTGCCTTCTTTATTCTGCCTTATTCCAAGACAATCAGGTCTTAGTAAACTTAATATAATTACCTATAGGAAACTGTACAATTCTGTAGTCTTAATTCAATTGTTTTCATTATGAACAAGTAGACAGATTTTAATAAGTTTGAATAAATTAATAGTAAGTACATTTTAGCTTAATCCGAGTAAAATATAATAGTATTATTAGGAATTAATATCATTTATTTTGTTTCTAACTCTTTTAGCTATTAAGAGATCTATCATCACTCCTTATTTAAAAAAATAAGGCTGCTATAAAAGTTATCATTTGATTTAAATAGCTAACATTAGCTGAGCACTTATTATATTCCCAGTGCCATCATAAACATTTCTTTACATTCATAAACTCTTTTGCAAATAAAGTATTATAATATATTAAAAGAATATTATTTTAAATGAATGACAAATTTGGGTATTTAAAGAAAATCAAACATTGCATTAATATATATTGCTATGTTTTTATATTTATATTAAATATATAGATGAATAAATAAAATATGTATAAATATATATATGTATGCCACCTTGTTAAATAATGCCAAAAAGTGTTTTAGTTTAACATATCTACCTGTATTTTACAAGATTATTGCTACATATAGATATATATATATTAATGAAATGTTAAAATTTAAAGTAATATTTCAACAGAAGATACCAATGTTTGCTAGGAGTTCTGATATTTTGATGTAACTTCTAGTTATGGAGTTTGATTTGAGATTCATTTACTATTGTTGCCATAAAACACATTTTGTCTTAAAAACTGAACACATTAAAATTGCTTGGAAACTATTAAGGAAGTTGGTTCATAAGTCCATCAAAAGGAAATGGATTTAGATTTCACATCACATACTTTCAAAAAGTAGTTAGCAATATAATTAAATCTAATTTTATTTTGGCTCAATATTTCTATTGCAAAAGTAAATACATAATTTAAATAGATGACTTTTATTGTTTAGTAATATTTTTTACCTATGTCTTCATAGATATATGTTTCTAAACATATATTTCTATATGTTGTAAACTCTTTTAGCAACTATCAGAAGACCTAAAGTGGGTATGCTAATGTCTCCAAGTTGCCTATGAATATAAGGGAAAAAAAATGGGACCA
>NW_007221353.1:0-300 GCF_000164805.1 Carlito syrichta | reverse complement strand
AGTCTGGGTGACAGTGAAACTCCAACTCAAAAAAAAAAAAAAAGACGATATCTATTATTCTCCTACTAGTTATATATATATATACATGCATATATAACATGTGTAACGTATACCTATGTATACACCATTTATCACATTTATATTTCGATTAGGCTAATACATTGACAAATAATTCATAAATACTATACTTTTCTTTAATCAAATGCATGAAGGTAAGCCTTTTTTTAAACTTTTTCTAACGTTTTCTAAAAAATAAATAACATCACAATGGTCAGGTAATATCTTCTTGAATAGATTGGT
>NW_007221352.1:0-700 GCF_000164805.1 Carlito syrichta | reverse complement strand
CTTATGTTGATTCCACATCTTTGCATTTGTAAATTGTGCTACAGTAAACATCTGAGGGCAGGTGTCTTTTTTTTTTTTTTTTTTAATAACAATCTCTGTTCCTTTGGGTAAATACCAAGTAGCAGGATTGCTGGATCACATGGTAAATCTACTTTGAGTTCTTTGAAAAATCTCCATACCATTAAAGGCTGTACTAAATTACACTTCAACAATGTATGTGTTCCCTTTCTGCCACATCCATGCCAACATGTATTGGTTTTTATTTTTTTATTAATGGCATTCTGACTGGTATAAAATGGTGTCTTGTTGTGGTTTTAGTTTTCATTTCTCTGATGATGGGTGATATTGAACATTGTTTTTATATTTTGTTGTCCATTTGTATATCTTCTTTTGAGAGATGTCTGTTCATGTCATTTGCTCACTTTTTATGGAGTTATTTGCTTTTTTCTTGCTGATTTGTTTGAGTTCTTTGGATGTATTGTTTGCAAATAGCTTCTCCCCTTCTGTAGGTTGCCTGTTTGCTCTATTGTTTGTTTTTTAAGCTACACAGAAGCTTTTTAGTTTAGTAAGTCCTACTTGTTTATTTTTGGTTTTGTCGCATTTGTTTTTGGGGTCTTAGCCATAAATTCTTTGCCTAGGCCAATGTCCAGAAGAGTTTTCCCAGGTTTTCTTCTAGGATCTTTGTAGTTTCCATTCTGAA
>NW_007221351.1:0-820 GCF_000164805.1 Carlito syrichta | reverse complement strand
CTGATCAGTTGATGGGCACTTATGTTGATTCCACATCTTTGCATTTGTAAATTGTGCTACAGTAAACATCTGAGGGCAGGTGTCTTTTTTTTTTTTTTTTTTAATAACAATCTCTGTTCCTTTGGGTAGATACCAAGTAGCAGGATTGCTGGATCACATGGTAGATCTACTTTGAGTTCTTTGAGAAATCTCCATACCATTAGAGGCTGTACTAGATTACACTTCAACAATGTATGTGTTCCCTTTCTGCCACATCCATGCCAACATGTATTGGTTTTTATTTTTTTATTAATGGCATTCTGACTGGTATAAGATGGTGTCTTGTTGTGGTTTTAGTTTTCATTTCTCTGATGATGGGTGATATTGAACATTGTTTTTATATTTTGTTGTCCATTTGTATATCTTCTTTTGAGAGATGTCTGTTCATGTCATTTGCTCACTTTTTATGGAGTTATTTGCTTTTTTCTTGCTGATTTGTTTGAGTTCTTTGGATGTATTGTTTGCAAATAGCTTCTCCCCTTCTGTAGGTTGCCTGTTTGCTCTATTGTTTGTTTTTTAAGCTACACAGAAGCTTTTTAGTTTAGTAAGTCCTACTTGTTTATTTTTGGTTTTGTCGCATTTGTTTTTGGGGTCTTAGCCATAAATTCTTTGCCTAGGCCAATGTCCAGAAGAGTTTTCCCAGGTTTTCTTCTAGGATCTTTGTAGTTTCCATTCTGAAGGTCTTAGGTCTTTAATTCACATTGAGTTAATTTTTGTGTATGATGAGAGATCAAGTTTCATTTTTCGGTTATAACTATCCAATTTTCCCAGCATCATTTAT
>NW_007221350.1:0-710 GCF_000164805.1 Carlito syrichta | reverse complement strand
TTTTTAAGCTACACAGAAGCTTTTTAGTTAGTAAGTCATACTTGTTTATTTTTGGTTTTGTCGCATTTGTTTTTGGGGTCTTAGCCATAAATTCTTTGCATAGGCCAATGTCCAGAAGAGTTTTCCCAGGTTTTCTTCTAGGATCTTTGTAGTTTCCATTCTGAAGGTCTTAGGTCTTTAATTCACATTGAGTTAATTTTTGTGTATGATGAGAGATCAAGTTTCATTTTTCTGTATATAACTATCCAATTTTCCCAGCATCATTTATTGAAAAGGGTGTCCTTTCCCCAGTATATGCTTTTGTCTGCTTTGTCAGAAATCAGGTATTTGGGCTTATTTTTAGATTCTCTGTTCTGTTCCATTGGTCCATATGTCTGCTCTTATACTAGCACCTTGCTGTTTTGGTTACTATAGCCTTGTAGTATAATTTGAAGTCAGATAACGTGATGTCTCCAGCTTTGTTCTTTTTGCTTGGGATTACTTTGGTTATTCCTTTTGGGTACCATATGAATTTTAAGATTTTTTTTCTTATTCTGTGAAAATTGACATTGGTAGTTTGATGAGGATTGCATTGAATTTGTAGATTACTTTGGATAATAAAATCTCTGTTTTTCATATATTGACTCACGTAATCGTCACAAAGCTATATGAGGTAGGTACAATTAATTAGCTCTCTTGTATGGATGATGAAACTAAGGCAATGAAATAAG
>NW_007221349.1:0-9292 GCF_000164805.1 Carlito syrichta | reverse complement strand
CAAACCTTATCAAGTTACAAAGCTTCTGCACAGCAAAAGAAACCCGGAAGAGTAAAGAGACAACACAGAATCAGAAAAATTATTGAAAAACTATGCACCTGACAAAGGCCTAGAATTCAGAGTCTATAAAGGAACTAAAGCAAATCAAGAGAAAGAAAGCAAATCACCCAAGAAAAAGTGACCAGTGATACGGACACTTTCCAAAGGAAGACATACAAGTGGCCAACAGATGTATCACAAAATGCTCAACCTCATTAATTAGCAGACATGCAATTCTAACCACCGTGAGATATCATATCACACACCAGTCAAAATGGCTACTGTTGAAAAGTCAAAATACCACAGATATTGGAGAGGCTGCAGAAAAAAGGGAACACTTGCATTGCATACTGCTGGTGGAAATGTAAGCTAGTTCAACCCCTGTGAAAAGCAGTTGGGAGAGTCTCAAAGACTACAACTAGAACTACCAGTCCACCCAGGAATCTCACTCCTGAGAGTATGTCCAAAGGACCATAAATTCTTCTTCCAGAAAGACAGCCGCACTCATGTGTTTCCTTTAGCACTATTCACAAGAGCAACAACTGGAAGCAACACAAGTGTCTGTCAACAGCAGAATGTGTGAAGAACAATATGGATGCAGCTGGAGGAAACCATCCTAAGCAAATTATCACAGAAACTGAAAACTGAACAACACATCTTTTCACTCATAAGTGTCTGCTAAACACTGGGCACACAGAAACACGAGGAGGGGAGCAGCAGACACTGGGGAAAGCTAATGGGGGGAGGGGAGAAGAAGGGTGGAAAAACCAACCATTGGGTGCCATGCTCACCACCTGGTGGACAAACTCATTGGAAGCCCAAACCTCACTATCATGCAACACACCAGTGAAAGAAACCTGCCCATGTACCCCTTGGCAATAAACTAAAATAAACTATACATTGAAAAATAAACAAATGCTGATAGTAGCCAGGATTAAAAAACAAAATAGAGTCAGCAACCTGAGGAGTTGGCAGACTAAAGTCACAGAGACAGTCTTGAATCTCCAGACTGATTAGAAGGGTTTCTAGAAAGAAACTTGGTATAAGACAAAAAAAACATGTCCCATGCCAAACGGTACAGGTTGCAGCTATTCGAAAGAGTCAGTCTGCATTCTCATACATAAAGGACAGCAGCAACAGAAAAGTCCAAGTACGTAAATCATGGCTAGAGCCACAAGGAAACTTCTCCACCAAGATGAACCTGACCTGAACCATGATGATAGCCATTGACTTGGGGACATCATAGGGCCAGGCACAGCATTAATCTGCTCGTGGATATCCTGGAGGGGAAAAATTATATACATCCAGAACTACATAGGATAGCCACACAACACTCAGTTCAGAGTAAAACACAAGTTTCACATGAGCGACTCTAAGGACCTTCAAGGGCCCATCGATTTATGTCAGAAGTGCTGAAGGAGATGCTTTCAGATACCTTTTGTGGCTTTCTGGGTGTCATTGCTAAGGGTCTCTACATGCCTTGAACAAAAGTAGACACAAATAATAATCCTAAAGGAAGGCTCACTAATCTCTTCTTTGAAGGGAGCATGCACAGTATGGAGTTAAGCCATGAACGAATTCAGGTTTCATTCCAACGCACAGAAGTAGGAAGAACTCACAAAATATGGACAGGAGAATGTAATAATAAGAGTAGTATCGTTTTCCCATGAAACCTTTTCTTCCTTCTTCAGCCTCTACCTAACACAAATCATACTAGACACAAGGTTTTTTTGTGTTTCCCCACTGCAGCTTCAGCCACCAGTGCCACTACTGAATGGCCACAGCATTTAACCATACTCCATGGTTTTCACTGCAGCCACCACCACACCGACTTCAGGATGTGTGACAACCCCTTCCCCTCGGCTGCACTTCACCACACATGACAAAGCTCATCAAAATCTTGCTGCAAGACACAATGTGAAAGGCATCTTCTTCTGAATTCTGTTTGGGCAGGGCACACAATTCCAACACAATAGTTGTTCTGTGTTCACATACTCTGACAGTAAAACCTGGCCAACCACATGCTCACACTGCAAGATCTCCACAGTCCCTAGGAGATGGGCAGCTTAATCCTGTGCTGACTAAACAGTCATGCTCAGAGAATCTCACCCACTGACCCAAGGTCACACAGAGGGCAAGCAGAGGTTCTGGAGACCCTCCCAAGCCTATTTGACTGCAGAAGTCAGTTCTTTGTGCCTACAGTGTTCTCTAGGAGTGTTTTCTAGGAGTGTTCTCCGAGACTGCTTCTGTGCGTACCAGCCGTTCCCTGGCCTGCTTGATGCCCCAGGGCTGCTCCTGTTCTGCAACTTTTTGTCAGGCATATGCCCTGGGAGTGGCATCACTCAGTGCAAGCTTGAAGCCATGGGCAGCGGGGACAGAAAGCTGCTCACCTCCTCATTCTACCATTTCCTGTGCAGAAGCGAGTGGGGCCTGGCCTGGCTGCAAACTCCAAGGAGCCATGCTCTGGGGGAGAGACCTGTGCCGCCAGGGATGGTGGGGAACAGCAGGGTTCAAGGGCTCAAGACAGCTACTTGACAGGAGGAGAAACATGCTCAGGGTACTGAGGCCCTGGCAGCTCCTCCCAGGATGAGAAAGAGATCACTCCTCCAGTGTTCGAGGCGGGAGACCTGGAGTCCCCAAGAACACCACTAGACACTCTCATCAGTCTCCGCAGTGTTTGGGGAACTGTGGAACAGGTGAGACAAAAGTGGCAGAAGCACGAGAAGGTAACAAGTTACACAAGATACACAAGCTCAAAGACTGTTCTGAGCAAGAGAAAAACGATCTTGATAGGTCCCTTAACCCCAGTCTACTTCTATGTGTCTACAGTCTACTTCAGTCATCCAAGGGCACTTTCAGAGGCCAAGGTGTTAGGACTGCAGGACTTTGAGACCAGCCTAAGCAACGTGGCAAGATGTTGTCTCTAAGGAAAAGAAGACATACATTCATACATATATATAAATATATGTGTATATTTGTGTATATATAGATATGTATATGTGTGCATATATCTCTGTGTATAGGAATGCAACTAAATACGTATTATATAATCCCATTAAATGCTTATTATATATACCAATTTTATTATTTTATATATTCTTAATACTTATTCAGACATATATAAATACCAGAACTTAGGTTTTTTTAAGTGTATATATCTTTACATGTTTAAACTTCAGCCGCAGTCACAATTCTCTCCGTAAGAGGAGATGACATTTCATGCCATACACCTATCAAGATACTTTTTCCCTTGCTCAGAACAGTCTTTCAGCTTATGTATCTTGTTACCTTCTAATGCTTCTGCCACTTTTGTCTCAACACCTCCACAGTGGCAAAACCTTCCCCCATTTGAGGACTTTCTTCATCTGGGGCATCAAAAGATGTTCTTTGGGTAATATCAGGTAAATAGGAAGAATGAGACACAAAGTCCATGTTCATGTGGGTCAACATTGCTAAGCATGAGCTTGTGATAAAATACTGAGATCACTGGATGAAAACTTTTAAGGTCCAGTATGAAAATGAAGGCCTGGGAAGTTCTCTTAGTCTTTCAGGCTGCTAAACTCTTACCTTACACTGCATCATTTTAAGCATAAGAAATTTCCTGCTTTCAGGTCTTGACGGTGGGAACTCCAAGATCACAGTGCTAGGTCATTTGGAGCAAGGCGATAGCTAAGGCTGGACTTCATAACTGGCGGCTTCTATGTATCCTCACGAGATGCAGAGATAAGCAAGCTCTCTTGGGGCTCCCTTCTGAGGACACTCTTATTCATGGAGGCTGCATTCACACACAGACCACAGCAGAATGTAGTGGTGTCACAGAAGAAGCCCAGCTTTGAAAGCAGCCCTAACCTTGTCCAGCAAACTGCCTACAATGACCAAACATGGGAAAATCTAGAATTTTACACCTTCCTTGAGCCTGTTCTTACTCAGGGGCTCGGTAGCATTAACCAGGTCCACACATGGGTTGCCCAAGGTCTCTGAAAAGGACTTGACAAGTCCACTGCTCTCAATACTGTCTTGCTCCCTTCATGTACTTTCTTCTGTTGGTTTGCTTTTATTTTTAGTTCCTTAGGGGTGTTTTGAGTTAGAGTCTCATTCCATCACTCAGGCTGGATTGGAATAGCATGCTCACAGCCACGCCAGTGTCTCCCTGCTGGGCTCAGGTGATTTTTCCACACCAGACTTCCAAGTACCCAAAACTACAGTAACTCGCTACCTGCACGGCAAGTTGTTTTGTTTTGTTTTTCATTGAAAAGACGAGGTCTCTCCAGGTTGCCCAGGCTGTTCTTGAACTGAAAGCTCAGGCACTCCACTAACCTTAGCCTCCAACAGTGCTGGAATTACAGGCTTGAGCCATCTAACCTGACCACTTTTTGTACTTTTAGCTGAGGAAGATACCACTAACTGCCCTCCCTCGAGTGTTTGTGTAACTCTTCTCACCATATTTTCACCTCTGGTCCGAGCCTGTATCATGCTCCTAGGCTTTGGCAATTTTGATATCTACATGTACATGGAGAGAAAGGAAGAAGGGCAATTTCAGCATCTGTAATGTGTTCAAAGGCACATAAAACTCTCTGCTATAGTGTAAGTATGATAAAAATCACACAACCACCAAGACGCTCCGTGACGTTGTTGAGCCAAGGCATCCAGCCCTCCTGTTGATACCTGGGCAGCAGAGGATGGCACACACATGTGTACACCTGCATCAACCTACCTAAGCCCACAGAAAGTGAAAAACAGGGAGGAATCGTAGGGCTGAAACCAAGCACCATTTACGAGGTTGAGTAGGAGGAAAGTCCACATGCTGGTAGTTTATTAAGAAGTCGATGACTATGACAATCACTAAAAAAAAAGAAAAACAGAAAAAATTACAACGTGAAAAATTACAATCCAGCAGTAGTGCCACTGTTGGGCAACATTGACTACCTAGGACTCAGCAGCAGGTTCCAACTAGCCATCTAAGGAGAAGTGGCCAGTTGAGTGGAGACTCAGCTGTAGCGTCACTTCACCCCATCAGAATTAGCTCTGTGCTCTAATCAGATGTGTGCAGACAACAGTGACTCCATCTTGGAAGCTAATCAACCATTTGACTTCTCTTTAGCACCAGTTACACGCCATCCTCTAATTTCTACCATATTCACATCTCTAGTTTAAGAAAGCAAACTTCTGCTTTTGAATCAACTATCGTTAGAAATCTTCCACAACTTATAGGCTATGAAGCTCTTCATGTCCTTGCCTGTTCTGCATGGTTGCCTGTCATTCTCTTGCGGAATCACATACCCATTCTCTATGGTACACATGCCCTGGGTCTGTGAAGTGTCAGTGGAGAGATCCACTTGCCTTGCAGCTGCCCAGGTCTATACTTCTGTCTTTAGGTTCATTGTATACATTGCCCAAAATGGGGGCAGAAATAGGAAAGCATCATGAATGTACTTCTACCAGCTACGGGCCCTTTGTGTGTCAGTTACAAGGACCTGGATACATACGAGCAAAGAAGCCAGGCCGAGTCAGAAAACTGGCACGCGTGCGCACACACACGAGCTCACCCACATACACTTGAGTGTTCATGGGCACAAACCAGATCTGCACACATGTGTAAAGTGCAGGAGTCAGAGGTCATTGTCTTTAAGCCCTGCTGATCGGGCAATCCTGTATTGTGATGCGATCCATCACCCCATGATGTCACGGTGCTTGGAAACCAACTGCCAGTGTGTGTGGAGGAGTTGGGAGACACACAGCGCTATTCGAGTGGCTCAGCGAACAGGACGATTTTTTTGGTGAGAGGCGTATATCAGCACCTCTGACCAATTACTTTCTGGTGAGTGTGGCCTCTCCTTTCCCTCCTGTGGCTTGAGGACATTCGGTGTCTGGTGGGTGGCAGTGACCTCCCCTGGTTGGCAATGCTCACCCCTAAGCACTCACTGGGCAGCTACTCTGCACTGAACATATGTACACTCATCTCAGTCATCTTACAGCAACTCCCTGGGGGTGGGGGTATGAATGTGCCCATGTGACAGGTAAGATATCTCATGTCCAGAGAAAGGTCACTAGCCAAAGGACCCAGGGTGACCCTGGGATGTGTTCTCAGCTCTCTCCTGTCCCAAGCTGAACTCAGACCCTAACCTCCGCAGTCTCCCTGCCTTCAGTTAAAATCTGGCCATAATGCCAGATCCAGACAGGGAAAAGGCTACCCTGGAAGAGCCACCATGACAGGGCCCTGTGGGTCGGGTGGAGGGTCATCCTTGTTCCACATCTGTGCCCACAGAGATTATTCTAAAAGGTGGTTTCATGAACTCAGTCTGCAGTGGCAGGCACTCACGGCTACTGGGGGGCCCCCCAGACAGGTGGCGTCCTTTATCCAGATGTGCGGTGAGACGCCTCTGCCCTGGGGCAATAGGGGACAATGACTGAGCCCCTTAGGAATGGCTTGTAGGTGAAAGCTTCCCTCGGGAGTCTGGGGTGTGAAAACAGCCAGTCTCTCTCCACAGCTCCCCTCTGTTACCTGCTCTAGAGGCACACCTCTCCTTGCCCGGGTGTTCCCAAAAAGAAGGAATGTCATGGGAGGTCTTCCGAACCAATTCCCCGTTTTGCATTTTCCTTCCTGGTGACCGGGAAAAATGAAGCCCCTTCCTGTACTGGCAGCTCAGAACTCTGGATCTGATAACCCTCCACCTGAGACCTGGTCTCCATTAGCACAGAGGCTGCTTTGGAGGCAACGCATCCTCTTTTCCCCACAACAAACACCTGCAGACTCAGCAGGTGGGATCTTCAAGTGGATCCACTGGCCAGTGAGTTACAACTTCAGTAGAACCGGCTAGTCATTAGGTTTCTTGTTTCTCTCAGTAAACTGGGCAGCTTCATACCTTCTGAATAGCCGAGGAAGGCTCGTTCCATAAAGACCTCAGGTGCCTGAGACCGGGTGGCGTCCAGGTGCTGGAAGAGCCCATCACGAGATCTTCCCCATTGGTGGGTGGATGCCATAGTTCCTGCTGGGCAAGTGTGTCCTTGTCTCAAAGATTTGGGGCTCAAGGAGGGTCTCGCTGTCCAGATCCCCCAGGCATCTCCGCCAAACCCTTTCCACAGCCTAGGAAGAAAGGAAAAGAGAGGACAAAGGTCAAATCAGAGCCAGAGTGGCAGGAGAGAAGACCACAGTCTGGAGGCCAGACCAAATGGGGTGTAGGGAACCCTGGATAAAAGACAGGGTCAAGTGTAGGTTCAAGGAGAGGAAGAGGAACACTGGAGGGAGAGATCCGTTGAGGGCCAAGGTTGGCAAGAGGACTGGACCCTAGCCCACCATAAGTGCACTGGCAGTGCTCAGTCCACGGTCCCCGGACCCCCCTGAGGACACACTCACACACACCCTGATGGATGGATGGAGGGGCACAGCCCCATACTTCTGGGAGACACCTCAGGACAGGATGCTCTCAGCTCCCGCAGAGCGTGGAGCCTCGAGGCCAGAAGGGAATCCTCTTGGTGCAGGGAAAGCCCTTTGGCCCAGAACAGCCCTTGCCATCCCTGAGCGCCTTCTGGATGATGGGTGCAGGGAAGCCATGTCCTCCTTTCCTGGTGCCTTCTAAGTGGAGACTGGGAAAAATGAGGACAGTGGGCCTTCCCAGGGCACCCTCCCTATTCATCTGATCTTGCCCCAACTGACTTTTTTTGTTTCCGTGAATGAAAAAGTCCTCAAAGGGAAATGTTTTGCTGACCTGGAAAAGGTGCAACAATAAAAGGCAGATGTACTAAAAGGCATCAAAATGGAAAAGTTCAAAAACTGTTTTTGAGTAGTGGAAAAACTATCTTGATAATTGTATTGCATCACACAGAGAATACTTTGAAGGTGACTGACATTTAAATATGTAATAATAAATACACAATTTTTTTTGAGTTGGAGTCTCACTCTGTCGCCCAGACTGGAGTGCAGTGGCCACTCCCGGCCACCGCAGCCTCGACCTGCTGGGCTCTGGCGATCCTTCCTCCTCAGCCTTACAAGTAGCTGGAACTACAGGCATGTGCTACCCCACCCAGCTAATTTTTTGATTTATTGTTGAGATGAGGTCTCGCCAAGTTGCCCAGGTGGGTCTCGAACCCACAGGCTCAGGCAATCCACTCACCTCAGCCTTCCAAAGTGTGGGATTACAGGCTGAGTCACCGAGCCTGGCTCACAATTATTTATAAATAAATTCCAGGCTTTTTTCATTCACATAGCTTTTGTTAAGCCATGATTTTCCTTCAGTGGACTGAAGGTTCCCATAAAGTATCATTAGCCATTGAGTTTTCCTAAGTGTTAAACCCAGACTTGTCAAACTCAGAGTTATGGAAACACAGAAGACTTGGCTCTCTGAGAGGGACATTAGCCAAATGAGATGAGGTGAAGTTCTTAGAATCCTGGGCTGTCAAGCCTCATTCACTTAGAAAGCAGGAAATGGCTGGGCTCGGTGGCTCAGCCTGTAATCCCGCGCCTTTGGGAGGCTGAGGTGAGTGGATTGCCTGAGCCCGCAGGTTTGAGACCCGCCTGGGCAGTGAGATCTCATCTCTACAATAAATCAAAAAATTAGCCGGGCGTGGTAGTGCACGCCTGTAATTCCGGCTACATGGAAGCCTGAGGCGGAAGGATCGCCGGAGTCCAGCAGGTCGAGGCTGCGTTGGCCGGGAGCGGCCGCTACACTCCAGTCTGGGCGACGGAGTGAGACTCCAACTCAAAAAAAAAAAAAAAAAAAGAAAGCAGGAAATGCGACTATGTGAGGGATCTGCCAGAGCCACCCAGATTACTCAGGGCCAGAACTGGAATGAGGACTCAGGTCTCCCCATGTCCCATCCTGGGCTCAGTGGCCAACAACTGCGGCCCACAGGGTGATAAAAATGCCCCTTCCCACCTGCCAGTCAGCAACAAATGCCACCACTAGGTCTCAGCCCTCGTGAAGGCATGAGGTTGCTTCAGGAGAGACCCAGTGAGAAAGTACAAAGACACAACCAAGCAAGAAAGCTGGGTCCCTCCTACCACCCTCACTGCAATGAGAATGGGCATGCAAAATAAATGCAGATGCCCACCACTATCTAAAGCTCCCAGAAGGCAGGTTTCCAGAGACTTGGAGAAAAATGAAAACACATCCTGCAGATATGGCTGCATTATTCATGAAGAGGATTTCTGCCCTCTTAAGTCTGCAGGCATGACACAGGCAAGCAGTTTCAATCAATCCTACAAGCATCAGAGCATCCCCAAAAGGCCCATTCCTGCATTCAGTCAATCTCAGGA
>NW_007221348.1:0-3130 GCF_000164805.1 Carlito syrichta | reverse complement strand
GTAAGCTAGTTCAACCCCTGTGAAAAGCAGTTGGGAGAGTCTCAAAGACTACAACTAGAATTACCAGTCCACCCAGGAATCTCACTCCTGAGAGTATGTCCAAAGGACCATAAATTCTTCTTCCAGAAAGACAGCCGCACTCATGTGTTTCCTTTAGCACTATTCACAAGAGCAACAACTGGAAGCAACACAAGTGTCTGTCAACAGCAGAATGTGTGAAGAACAATATGGATGCAGCTGGAGGAAACCATCCTAAGCAAATTATCACAGAAACTGAAAACTGAACAACACATCTTTTCACTCATAAGTGTCTGCTAAACACTGGGCACACAGAAACACGAGGAGGGGAGCAGCAGACACTGGGGAAAGCTAATGGGGGAGGGGAGAAGAAGGGTGGAAAAACCAACCATTGGGTGCCATGCTCACCACCTGGTGGACAAACTCATTGGAAGCCCAAACCTCACTATCATGCAACACACCAGTGAAAGAAACCTGCCCATGTACCCCTTGGCAATAAACTAAAATAAACTATACATTGAAAAATAAACAAATGCTGATAGTAGCCAGGATTAAAAAACAAAATAGAGTCAGCAACCTGAGGAGTTGGCAGACTAAAGTCACAGAGACAGTCTTGAATCTCCAGACTGATTAGAAGGGTTTCTAGAAAGAAACTTGGTATAAGACAAAAAAAACATGTCCCATGCCAAACGGTACAGGTTGCAGCTATTCGAAAGAGTCAGTCTGCATTCTCATACATAAAGGACAGCAGCAACAGAAAAGTCCAAGTACGTAAATCATGGCTAGAGCCACAAGGAAACTTCTCCACCAAGATGAACCTGACCTGAACCATGATGATAGCCATTGACTTGGGGACATCATAGGGCCAGGCACAGCATTAATCTGCTCGTGGATATCCTGGAGGGGAAAAATTATATACATCCAGAACTACATAGGATAGCCACACAACACTCAGTTCAGAGTAAAACACAAGTTTCACATGAGCGACTCTAAGGACCTTCAAGGGCCCATCGATTTATGTCAGAAGTGCTGAAGGAGATGCTTTCAGATACCTTTTGTGGCTTTCTGGGTGTCATTGCTAAGGGTCTCTACATGCCTTGAACAAAAGTAGACACAAATAATAATCCTAAAGGAAGGCTCACTAATCTCTTCTTTGAAGGGAGCATGCACAGTATGGAGTTAAGCCATGAACGAATTCAGGTTTCATTCCAACGCACAGAAGTAGGAAGAACTCACAAAATATGGACAGGAGAATGTAATAATAAGAGTAGTATCGTTTTCCCATGAAACCTTTTCTTCCTTCTTCAGCCTCTACCTAACACAAATCATACTAGACACAAGGTTTTTTTGTGTTTCCCCACTGCAGCTTCAGCCACCAGTGCCACTACTGAATGGCCACAGCATTTAACCATACTCCATGGTTTTCACTGCAGCCACCACCACACCGACTTCAGGATGTGTGACAACCCCTTCCCCTCGGCTGCACTTCACCACACATGACAAAGCTCATCAAAATCTTGCTGCAAGACACAATGTGAAAGGCATCTTCTTCTGAATTCTGTTTGGGCAGGGCACACAATTCCAACACAATAGTTGTTCTGTGTTCACATACTCTGACAGTAAAACCTGGCCAACCACATGCTCACACTGCAAGATCTCCACAGTCCCTAGGAGATGGGCAGCTTAATCCTGTGCTGACTAAACAGTCATGCTCAGAGAATCTCACCCACTGACCCAAGGTCACACAGAGGGCAAGCAGAGGTTCTGGAGACCCTCCCAAGCCTATTTGACTGCAGAAGTCAGTTCTTTGTGCCTACAGTGTTCTCTAGGAGTGTTTTCTAGGAGTGTTCTCCGAGACTGCTTCTGTGCGTACCAGCCGTTCCCTGGCCTGCTTGATGCCCCAGGGCTGCTCCTGTTCTGCAACTTTTTGTCAGGCATATGCCCTGGGAGTGGCATCACTCAGTGCAAGCTTGAAGCCATGGGCAGCGGGGACAGAAAGCTGCTCACCTCCTCATTCTACCATTTCCTGTGCAGAAGCGAGTGGGGCCTGGCCTGGCTGCAAACTCCAAGGAGCCATGCTCTGGGGGAGAGACCTGTGCCGCCAGGGATGGTGGGGAACAGCAGGGTTCAAGGGCTCAAGACAGCTACTTGACAGGAGGAGAAACATGCTCAGGGTACTGAGGCCCTGGCAGCTCCTCCCAGGATGAGAAAGAGATCACTCCTCCAGTGTTCGAGGCGGGAGACCTGGAGTCCCCAAGAACACCACTAGACACTCTCATCAGTCTCCACAGTGTTTGGGGAACTGTGGAACAGGTGAGACAAAAGTGGCAGAAGCACGAAAAGGTAACAAGTTACACAAGATACACAAGCTCAAAGACTGTTCTGAGCAAGAGAAAAACGATCTTGATAGGTCCCTTAACCCCAGTCTACTTCTATGTGTCTACAGTCTACTTCAGTCATCCAAGGGCACTTTCAGAGGCCAAGGTGTTAGGACTGCAGGACTTTGAGACCAGCCTAAGCAACGTGGCAAGATGTTGTCTCTAAGGAAAAGAAGACATACATTCATACATATATATAAATATATGTGTATATTTGTGTATATATAGATATGTATATGTGTGCATATATCTCTGTGTATAGGAATGCAACTAAATACGTATTATATAATCCCATTAAATGCTTATTATATATACCAATTTTATTATTTTATATATTCTTAATACTTATTCAGACATATATAAATACCAGAACTTAGGTTTTTTTAAGTGTATATATCTTTACATGTTTAAACTTCAGCCGCAGTCACAATTCTCTCCGTAAGAGGAGATGACATTTCATGCCATACACCTATCAAGATACTTTTTCCCTTGCTCAGAACAGTCTTTCAGCTTATGTATCTTGTTACTTCTAATGCTTCTGCCACTTTTGTCTCAACACCTCCACAGTGGCAAAACCTTTCCCCATTTGAGGACTTTCTTCATCTGGGGCATCAAAAGATGTTCTTTGGGTAATATCAGGTAAATAGGAAGAATGAGACACAAAGTCCATGTTCATGTGGGTCAACATTGCTAAGCATGAGCTTGTGATAAAATACTGAGATCACTGGATGAAA
>NW_007221347.1:0-633 GCF_000164805.1 Carlito syrichta | reverse complement strand
TCTCTGTGTATAGGAATGCAACTAAATACGTATTATATAATCCCATTAAATGCTTATTATATATACCAATTTTATTATTTTATATATTCTTAATACTTATTCAGACATATATAAATACCAGAACTTAGGTTTTTTTAAGTGTATATATCTTTACATGTTTAAACTTCAGCCGCAGTCACAATTCTCTCCATAAGAGGAGATGACATTTCATGCCATACACCTATCAAGATACTTTTTCCCTTGCTCAGAACAGTCTTTCAGCTTATGTATCTTGTTACCTTCTAATGCTTCTGCCACTTTTGTCTCAACACCTCCACAGTGGCAAAACCTTCCCCCATTTGAGGACTTTCTTCATCTGGGGCATCAAAAGATGTTCTTTGGGTAATATCAGGTAAATAGGAAGAATGAGACACAAAGTCCATGTTCATGTGGGTCAACATTGCTAAGCATGAGCTTGTGATAAAATACTGAGATCACTGGATGAAAACTTTTAAGGTCCAGTATGAAAATGAAGGCCTGGGAAGTTCTCTTAGTCTTTCAGGCTGCTAAACTCTTACCTTACACTGCATCATTTTAAGCATAAGAAATTTCCTGCTTTCAGGTCTTGACGGTGGGAACTCCAAGATCACAGTG
>NW_007221346.1:0-4614 GCF_000164805.1 Carlito syrichta | reverse complement strand
AAGGCATCCAGCCCTCCTGTTGATACCTGGGCAGCAGAGGATGGCACACACATGTGTACACCTGCATCAACCTACCTAAGCCCACAGAAAGTGAAAAACAGGGAGGAATCGTAGGGCTGAAACCAAGCACCATTTACGAGGTTGAGTAGGAGGAAAGTCCACATGCTGGTAGTTTATTAAGAAGTCGATGACCATGACAATCACTAAAAAAAAAGAAAAACAGAAAAAATTACAACATGAAAAATTACAATCCAGCAGTAGTGCCACTGTTGGGCAACACTGACTACCTAGGACTCAGCAGCAGGTTCCAACTAGCCATCTAAGGAGAAGTGGCCAGCTGAGTGGAGACTCAGTTGTAGCCTCACTTCACCCCATCAGAATTAGCTCGATGCTCTAATCAGATGTGTGCAGACAACAGTGACTCCATCTTGGAAGCTAATCAACCATTTGACTTCTCTTTAGCACCAGTTACACGCCATCCTCTAATTTCTACCATATTCACATCTCTAGTTTAAGAAAGCAAACTTCTGCTTTTGAATCAACTATCGTTAGAAATCTTCCACAACTTATAGGCTATGAAGCTCTTCATGTCCTTGCCTGTTCTGCATGGTTGCCTGTCATTCTCTTGCGGAATCACATACCCGTTCTCTATGGTATACATGCCCTGGGTCTGTGAAGTGTCAGTGGAGAGATCCACTTGCCTTGCAGCTGCCCAGGTCTATACTTCTGTCTTTAGGTTCATTGTATACATTGCCCAAAATGGGGGCAGAAATAGGAAAGCATCATGAATGTACTTCTACCAGCTACGGGCCCTTTGTGTGTCAGTTACAAGGACCTGGATACATACGAGCAAAGAAGCCAGGCCGAGTCAGAAAACTGGCACGCGTGCGCACACACACGAGCTCACCCACATACACTTGAGTGTTCATGGGCACAAACCAGATCTGCACACATGTGTAAAGTGCAGGAGTCAGAGGTCATTGTCTTTAAGCCCTGCTGATCGGGCAATCCTGTATTGTGATGCGATCCATCACCTCATGATGTCACGGTGCTTGGAAACCAACTGCCAGTGTGTGTGGAGGAGTTGGGAGACACACAGCGCTATTCGAGTGGCTCAGCGAACAGGACGATTTTTTTGGTGAGAGGCGTATATCAGCACCTCTGACCAATTACTTTCTGGTGAGTGTGGCCTCTCCTTTCCCTCCTGTGGCTTGAGGACATTCGGTGTCTGGTGGGTGGCAGTGACCTCCCCTGGTTGGCAATGCTCACCCCTAAGCACTCACTGGGCAGCTACTCTGCACTGAACATATGTACACTCATCTCAGTCATCTTACAGCAACTCCCTGGGGGTGGGGGTATGAATGTGCCCATGTGACAGGTAAGATATCTCATGTCCAGAGAAAGGTCACTAGCCAAAGGACCCAGGGTGACCCTGGGATGTGTTCTCAGCTCTCTCCTGTCCCAAGCTGAACTCAGACCCTAACCTCCGCAGTCTCCCTGCCTTCAGTTAAAATCTGGCCATAATGCCAGATCCAGACAGGGAAAAGGCTACCCTGGAAGAGCCACCATGACAGGGCCCTGTGGGTCGGGTGGAGGGTCATCCTTGTTCCACATCTGTGCCCACAGAGATTATTCTAAAAGGTGGTTTCATGAACTCAGTCTGCAGTGGCAGGCACTCACGGCTACTGGGGGGCCCCCCAGACAGGTGGCGTCCTTTATCCAGATGTGCGGTGAGACGCCTCTGCCCTGGGGCAATAGGGGACAATGACTGAGCCCCTTAGGAATGGCTTGTAGGTGAAAGCTTCCCTCGGGAGTCTGGGGTGTGAAAACAGCCAGTCTCTCTCCACAGCTCCCCTCTGTTACCTGCTCTAGAGGCACACCTCTCCTTGCCCGGGTGTTCCCAAAAAGAAGGAATGTCATGGGAGGTCTTCCGAACCAATTCCCCGTTTTGCATTTTCCTTCCTGGTGACCGGGAAAAATGAAGCCCCTTCCTGTACTGGCAGCTCAGAACTCTGGATCTGATAACCCTCCACCTGAGACCTGGTCTCCATTAGCACAGAGGCTGCTTTGGAGGCAACGCATCCTCTTTTCCCCACAACAAACACCTGCAGACTCAGCAGGTGGGATCTTCAAGTGGATCCACTGGCCAGTGAGTTACAACTTCAGTAGAACCGGCTAGTCATTAGGTTTCTTGTTTCTCTCAGTAAACTGGGCAGCTTCATACCTTCTGAATAGCCGAGGAAGGCTCGTTCCATAAAGACCTCAGGTGCCTGAGACCGGGTGGCGTCCAGGTGCTGGAAGAGCCCATCACGAGATCTTCCCCATTGGTGGGTGGATGCCATAGTTCCTGCTGGGCAAGTGTGTCCTTGTCTCAAAGATTTGGGGCTCAAGGAGGGTCTCGCTGTCCAGATCCCCCAGGCATCTCCGCCAAACCCTTTCCACAGCCTAGGAAGAAAGGAAAAGAGAGGACAAAGGTCAAATCAGAGCCAGAGTGGCAGGAGAGAAGACCACAGTCTGGAGGCCAGACCAAATGGGGTGTAGGGAACCCTGGATAAAAGACAGGGTCAAGTGTAGGTTCAAGGAGAGGAAGAGGAACACTGGAGGGAGAGATCCGTTGAGGGCCAAGGTTGGCAAGAGGACTGGACCCTAGCCCACCATAAGTGCACTGGCAGTGCTCAGTCCACGGTCCCCGGACCCCCCTGAGGACACACTCACACACACCCTGATGGATGGATGGAGGGCCACAGCCCCATACTTCTGGGAGACACCTCAGGACAGGATGCTCTCAGCTCCCGCAGAGCGTGGAGCCTCGAGGCCAGAAGGGAATCCTCTTGGTGCAGGGAAAGCCCTTTGGCCCAGAACAGCCCTTGCCATCCCTGAGCGCCTTCTGGATGATGGGTGCAGGGAAGCCATGTCCTCCTTTCCTGGTGCCTTCTAAGTGGAGACTGGGAAAAATGAGGACAGTGGGCCTTCCCAGGGCACCCTCCCTATTCATCTGATCTTGCCCCAACTGACTTTTTTTGTTTCCGTGAATGAAAAAGTCCTCAAAGGGAAATGTTTTGCTGACCTGGAAAAGGTGCAACAATAAAAGGCAGATGTACTAAAAGGCATCAAAATGGAAAAGTTCAAAAACTGTTTTTGAGTAGTGGAAAAACTATCTTGATAATTGTATTGCATCACACAGAGAATACTTTGAAGGTGACTGACATTTAAATATGTAATAATAAATACACAATTTTTTTTGAGTTGGAGTCTCACTCTGTCGCCCAGACTGGAGTGCAGTGGCCACTCCCGGCCACCGCAGCCTCGACCTGCTGGGCTCTGGCGATCCTTCCTCCTCAGCCTTACAAGTAGCTGGAACTACAGGCATGTGCTACCCCACCCAGCTAATTTTTTGATTTATTGTTGAGATGAGGTCTCGCCAAGTTGCCCAGGTGGGTCTCGAACCCACAGGCTCAGGCAATCCACTCACCTCAGCCTTCCAAAGTGTGGGATTACAGGCTGAGTCACCGAGCCTGGCTCACAATTATTTATAAATAAATTCCAGGCTTTTTTCATTCACATAGCTTTTGTTAAGCCATGATTTTCCTTCAGTGGACTGAAGGTTCCCATAAAGTATCATTAGCCATTGAGTTTTCCTAAGTGTTAAACCCAGACTTGTCAAACTCAGAGTTATGGAAACACAGAAGACTTGGCTCTCTGAGAGGGACATTAGCCAAATGAGATGAGGTGAAGTTCTTAGAATCCTGGGCTGTCAAGCCTCATTCACTTAGAAAGCAGGAAATGGCTGGGCTCGGTGGCTCAGCCTGTAATCCCGCGCCTTTGGGAGGCTGAGGTGAGTGGATTGCCTGAGCCCGCAGGTTTGAGACCCGCCTGGGCAGTGAGATCTCATCTCTACAATAAATCAAAAAATTAGCCGGGCGTGGTAGTGCACGCCTGTAATTCCGGCTACATGGAAGCCTGAGGCGGAAGGATCGCCGGAGTCCAGCAGGTCGAGGCTGCGTTGGCCGGGAGCGGCCGCTACACTCCAGTCTGGGCGACGGAGTGAGACTCCAACTCAAAAAAAAAAAAAAAAAAAGAAAGCAGGAAATGCGACTATGTGAGGGATCTGCCAGAGCCACCCAGATTACTCAGGGCCAGAACTGGAATGAGGACTCAGGTCTCCCCATGTCCCATCCTGGGCTCAGTGGCCAACAACTGCGGCCCACAGGGTGATAAAAATGCCCCTTCCCACCTGCCAGTCAGCAACAAATGCCACCACTAGGTCTCAGCCCTCGTGAAGGCATGAGGTTGCTTCAGGAGAGACCCAGTGAGAAAGTACAAAGACACAACCAAGCAAGAAAGCTGGGTCCCTCCTACCACCCTCACTGCAATGAGAATGGGCATGCAAAATAAATGCAGATGCCCACCACTATCTAAAGCTCCCAGAAGGCAGGTTTCCAGAGACTTGGAGAAAAATGAAAACACATCCTGCAGATATGGCTGCATTATTCATGAAGAGGATTTCTGCCCTCTTAAGTCTGCAGGCATGACACAGGCAAGCAGTTTCAATCAATCCTACAAGCATCAGAGCATCCCCAAAAGGCCCATTCCTGCATTCAGTCAATCTCAGGA
>NW_007221345.1:0-672 GCF_000164805.1 Carlito syrichta | reverse complement strand
CCACAGAAAGTGAAAAACAGGGAGGAATTGTAGGGCTGAAACCAAGCACCCATTTACGAGGTTGAGTAGGAGGGAAAGTCCACATGCTGGTAGTTTATTAAGAAGTCGATGACTATGACAATCACTAAAAAAAAAAGAAAAACAGAAAAAAATTACAACGTGAAAAATTACAATCCAGCAGTAGTGCCACTGTTGGGCAACATTGACTACCTAGGACTCAGCAGCAGGTTCCAACTAGCCATCTAAGGAGAAGTGGCCAGTTGAGTGGAGACTCAGCTGTAGCCTCACTTCACCCCATCAGAATTAGCTCTGTGCTCTAATCAGATGTGTGCAGACAACAGTGACTCCATCTTGGAAGCTAATCAACCATTTGACTTCTCTTTAGCACCAGTTACACGCCATCCTCTAATTTCTACCATATTCACATCTCTAGTTTAAGAAAGCAAACTTCTGCTTTTGAATCAACTATCGTTAGAAATCTTCCACAACTTATAGGCTATGAAGCTCTTCATGTCCTTGCCTGTTCTGCATGGTTGCCTGTCATTCTCTTGCGGAATCACATACCCATTCTCTATGGTACACATGCCCTGGGTCTGTGAAGTGTCAGTGGAGAGATCCACTTGCCTTGCAGCTGCCCAGGTCTATACTTCTGTCTTTAGGTTCATTGTATAC
>NW_007221344.1:0-799 GCF_000164805.1 Carlito syrichta | reverse complement strand
TTATTAAGAAGTCGATGACTATGACAATCACTAAAAAAAAAGAAAAACAGAAAAAATTACAACGTGAAAAATTACAATCCAGCAGTAGTGCCACTGTTGGGCAACATTGACTACATAGGACTCAGCAGCAGGTTCCAACTAGCCATCTAAGGAGAAGTGGCCAGTTGAGTGGAGACTCAGCTGTAGCGTCACTTCACCCCATCAGAATTAGCTCTGTGCTCTAATCAGATGTGTGCAGACAACAGTGACTCCATCTTGGAAGCTAATCAACCATTTGACTTCTCTTTAGCACCAGTTACACGCCATCCTCTAATTTCTACCATATTCACATCTCTAGTTTAAGAAAGCAAACTTCTGCTTTTGAATCAACTATCGTTAGAAATCTTCCACAACTTATAGGCTATGAAGCTCTTCATGTCCTTGCCTGTTCTGCATGGTTGCCTGTCATTCTCTTGCGGAATCACATACCCATTCTCTATGGTACACATGCCCTGGGTCTGTGAAGTGTCAGTGGAGAGATCCACTTGCCTTGCAGCTGCCCAGGTCTATACTTCTGTCTTTAGGTTCATTGTATACATTGCCCAAAATGGGGGCAGAAATAGGAAAGCATCATGAATGTACTTCTACCAGCTACGGGCCCTTTGTGTGTCAGTTACAAGGACCTGGATACATACGAGCAAAGAAGCCAGGCCGAGTCAGAAAACTGGCACGCGTGCGCACACACACGAGCTCACCCACATACACTTGAGTGTTCATGGGCACAAATCAGATCTGCACACATGTGTAAAGTGCAGGAGTC
>NW_007221343.1:0-839 GCF_000164805.1 Carlito syrichta | reverse complement strand
TGTAGAGATGAGGTCTCGCTGCCCAGGCGGGTCTTGAATCCGCGGGCTCAGGCAATCCACCCACCTCAGCCTCCCAAAGGCACGGGATTACAGACTGAGCCACCGAGCCTGGCTTCAGTCATTTTTTTTTAGGAGTTCTAGGCCTTATGCCGACACTTAGAATGGTCTTCTCATTCCAAAGATTATAAAAATAGTTATATTTGTTTTTTCCTAGGGCTATTATGTTTAGATATTTCATCCATTTGGAACTTATTTTTGTTTCATGGTATGAGGAAGGGAATCTCATACTAAATGATGCTTTTCCCAAACAATATCCAATTGTCTCCAAATAATTTATTTTTTATTGTATCTGATTGTCACTGATTTCATATCAATTAAATATACTAAAAGGTCATATCTAATTGAGTCTATTTTTCTGTTCTGCTCTCTGTTAAAATAATATACTCTTTTAAACATTATAACCTTATAATGTGTTTTGCTGTCTGAGGAAAAAAAAAAGGCCTTACTACTTCCTTAAGCAAATTGTTGGGTCAAACTGGTTTTAAGGTTCCAGGAAGGTTGTATCAATTTACACTCTCACTAGAGGTATATGCAAATACTAATTTCACTTCACCTTACTAATCCTTGTACATATGTATTTCATATATCTTACATATACTTTAAACATTTCCAACTTGATAGGTGAATAATGGTGTCTCATAAGCTTTGTTGTACTTATCTCTGATTACTAGGAAGGCTGAACTCTTCTTCACAGTCACTCAATTTGGCGGTTATTTTTAATATTTTTAGCTCACTTAAAGATGTTTATTTTAAGAGATTTGTGTGTTTTAGTAACAGCC
>NW_007221342.1:0-965 GCF_000164805.1 Carlito syrichta | reverse complement strand
CTCTCTCTCTCTGTATATATATATTTTTTTACTCATAGAAAAACTGTCTGCAGAGTACTTTTTCCTATCAATAAAGTTTAGGGCTTAAGGTTTTTCATGTGCTTGTTTTCTCTTTTTACCTTCTCTTTCTGTCTCACATATGCATACATCGTATTTGCTTTAATAATAATTTAGAATAACTAATCATAAATTAAATAAAAGGCAACTTTTTTGAAGGAAAAATCAGATTGGAAGACTTCAGTTTTCAAAAGAATCAACATTTAAGAAGCTATCCATTTGGCTTCATACTTAATGCTAGAAATTTATCTCTTTCATAGTGCTAACATTATCACTGGTAGTTTGAAGGAGAGTAATTGTCTAAGAAAAAAACTAGTAGATGATGTTTTTAGATCCACATGTACACCCAAACTGATTAACAATGTCTATGTAAAAATTCAACACAAATATACAGTCATAATTCTTTCTCTTTAGAAGGCAATTTGTTGGTTTGTAGAAATGTTGCCTTAAGAGACTTTAGTAGTGCTGCCTTGTGTCTTTTATACATTGAATAAGAAAATGAGGATAAGGAAGGAACAAAGTGCTATGAATAGATTCCTTTTGACGTGTGAACAGGATCTGTTGCAAAAGACTTTGAGGTGAGCTGATTTCACACCTCATGACTGACCCACAGAGAATCTTTGGGGCTCTATTCTATTTGGGGAGTAGACAGCACATGTCAATGTGCTGCTGTGAAACTTTTCTGAAATATTTGCAAGCTAGAAATGCATCCTGGAACTTCATTATACTAAAAAATATATTCTATCAGTGGATAATATTTGGTATTCAGTTCAAAAAATAAAATATGCTTATGCATATTTTTGGGTTCCCTATAGGAGCAGGCGAACTGTATTTTAAATGAACAGGTAACTCCTTTCTACTTTCTCTGGGTCTGAGTGAGGCCAGACAGCTTCCCAGTTGAAAAAAGA
>NW_007221341.1:0-805 GCF_000164805.1 Carlito syrichta | reverse complement strand
GCAGAATACAGCATCACAAGATTGGAACTCTCTGACATGTGAATTCAAATTTTGGGTGATTCGGAGTCTGGTGTTCTGAGAAAAATCATGATGTGTAGCTGTTTTTTGAAAGGTTCTTTGACTTTGTGACCAAGAAGGAAATATTTACTTCTTACATATGATGTAAAAGAGTTTGAAATAGAAAAAATTGATTTTAAAAAATTCTGACTGTTCCACTGCATGAAAAAAGGTGAAGTGGCAAGAATTAAAACCAGGTATATGATCCACAAATAAAATTTTTTACTAAAAAAAGGAGAAAAGTGACAGAGAAGAGAGAATAGACAATAAAAGTCTCCTTGGCAGGGAGCTATACCTGATGATGAAAGGAGATCAAGCTCACATAGAAGCACAAAGAAAATTATCTAAGTTATTCCACTTGAGAAGTGAGGGAACTGGGTTATGTGTATGCCTAACCTGTTAACAATTTCTGAGGCCTGTCCTAGGGAATACTCCTTTGAGACCCTGTGTTTTGCCATATGTGCAGGCAGAACTGCCTTTCCAGTTTCAGAGAGAGCAGTGAGGGGAAGATATGGCTATGGGAGTCAGCATAAGTGTAGTGAAGGGGAAAGGCCCAGGGTAGCAACAGTTCCTGCTACATTCAACTCTCTGCATCCCCACAAAAGGTGTGTATTTCAATCAAAAGCTGCATCTCTCTAACCCTGGATTATGGAATGTTGCTTGCTAGCAATTTCCTGCAAAATCCAGGCCTAAAGCAGCAGAAGAGTTGTGTATGGATTGCAACCCTGTGGTATGACTACCTATTGTC
>NW_007221340.1:0-830 GCF_000164805.1 Carlito syrichta | reverse complement strand
AAAAATCATGATGTGTAGCTGTTTTTGAAAGGTTCTTGACTTTGTGACCAAGAAGGAAATATTACTTCTTACATATGATGTAAAAGAGTTGAAATAGAAAAAATTGATTTTAAAAAATTCTGACTGTTCCACTGCATGAAAAAATGGTGAAGTGGCAAGAATTAAAACCAGGTATATGATCCACAAATAAAATTTTTTACTAAAAAAAGGAGAAAAGTGACAGAGAAGAGAGAATAGACAATAAAAGTCTCCTTGGCAAGGAGCTATACCTGATGATGAAAGGAGATCAAGCTCACATAGAAGCACAAAGAAAATTATCTAAGTTATTCCACTTGAGAAGTGAGGGAACTGGGTTATGTGTATGCCTAACCTGTTAACAATTTCTGAGGCCTGTCCTAGGGAATACTCCTTTGAGACCCTGTGTTTTGCCATATGTGCAGGCAGAACTGCCTTTCCAGTTTCAGAGAGAGCAGTGAGGGGAAGATATGGCTATGGGAGTCAGCATAAGTGTAGTGAAGGGGAAAGGCCCAGGGTAGCAACAGTTCCTGCTACATTCAACTCTCTGCATCCCCACAAAAGGTGTGTATTTCAATCAAAAGCTGCATCTCTCTAAACCTGGATTATGGAAGGTTGCTTGCTAGCAATTTCCTGCAAAATCCAGGCCTAAAGCAGCAGAAGAGTTGTGTATGGATTGCAACCCTGTGGTATGACTACCTATTGTCGTGAACTGTAATATTCCCTGAAGTTCCCAGGCTGCAGTCCACTGAGTCTGATGTAGTTGGTTCCATTTCCAGTGATGACCTGGCCAAGGTAGAGATGTGAGGCATAGA
>NW_007221339.1:0-754 GCF_000164805.1 Carlito syrichta | reverse complement strand
AGAATAGACAATAAAAGTCTCCTTGGCAAGGAGCTATACCTGATGATGAAAGGAGATCAAGCTCACATAGAAGCACAAAGAAAATTATCTAAGTTATTCCACTTGAGAAGTGAGGGAACTGGGTTATGTGTATGCCTAACCTGTTAACAATTTCTGAGGCCTGTCCTAGGGAATACTCCTTTGAGACCCTGTGTTTTGCCATATGTGCAGGCAGAACTGCCTTTCCAGTTTCAGAGAGAGCAGTGAGGGGAAGATATGGCTATGGGAGTCAGCATAAGTGTAGTGAAGGGGAAAGGCCCAGGGTAGCAACAGTTCCTGCTACATTCAACTCTCTGCATCCCCACAAAAGGTGTGTATTTCAATCAAAAGCTGCATCTCTCTAAACCTGGATTATGGAAGGTTGCTTGCTAGCAATTTCCTGCAAAATCCAGGCCTAAAGCAGCAGAAGAGTTGTGTATGGATTGCAACCCTGTGGTATGACTACCTATTGTCGTGAACTGTAATATTCCCTGAAGTTCCCAGGCTGCAGTCCACTGAGTCTGATGTAGTTGGTTCCATTTCCAGTGATGACCTGGCCAAGGTAGAGATGTGAGGCATAGATGTTTATATTTATGTCCAATTTTTACTGGGATTCAAACTATTTCTTCATACTCATGAATAGAGGCTTGGCAGGAGATGTAGACTCTTTCCTGAATGTGTAGTCTGGGTTGCTGGCATCTAGGTGAGGATGATTTTCCCTTGCACTGCTAAAGTG
>NW_007221338.1:0-509 GCF_000164805.1 Carlito syrichta | reverse complement strand
TTTTTATCCCCACTTGATCCATTTCAAAGCAACTTGTAGACTTACCAGAACTTTCCCAAAGTTCGCTATGTATCACCTAGAAACAAGTAGAGTCTTTTATATAATTTCAGTAAAAGTGTAAAATACATTGTTGAATTTGGTACTTGAGTCTATTTTAAATTTTTAGAATTGTCTTCTAAATATTTTTACTGAGCCGGACTCAGTGGCTCAGCCTGTAATCCTGCTCTTTGGGAGGCTGAGGTGAGTTGATTGCCTGAGCCCACAGGTTCGAGACCCACCTGGGCAACTTGGTGAGACCTCAACTCTACAATAAATCAAAAAAATAGCTGGGCATGGTAGCGCATTCCTGTAGTGCCGGCTACTTGGAAGGCTGAGGCCGAAGGATTGCTGGAGCCCAGAAGGTTGAGGTTGTGGTGGCCAGGAGCATAACCAAAGCATAAATAAATAAATAAATAAATAAATAAATAAATAAATAAATAAATAAATATCTTTACTGACAATATTTCCTT
>NW_007221337.1:8451-12734 GCF_000164805.1 Carlito syrichta | reverse complement strand
GGGAGAGTCCTGAGCCTCTTGACTCTCAGGCTGTGAAGTGGGGAAGGGGCCATGGAGTGAAGTACCCATTGCCGGTGTTAAGTGTTGACTGTCAATTTATCAAATTTAAAATCATATTAATCCAAGAGTTACATCTATTTCCATATAAATATACATATTATGTTGATTTATCATGTAGATAAATCAGTGTGGGAACAGGCATGATGGGTCATAAGTGATCATTCCTTTTGAGATGTAAGGGGAGTAAGGGGTGAATAAGAATTTTGGGGATGACTTTTATCCATCATACATGGAAAAATAGTGAAGAGCTTTGCCCTGCATTTCCTTCTGGGGCAGTTGTGAGGACACATGAAGTTTAGAGCCACTGTAGCCCTCTTGATAACATGATGCATTGAGCCAAAGTTTAGAAACTCAAAGTGGTGCAGATGCAAAGCAGAATTGTAAAGAACCTGTGTTCTTTTCTGCTGTCACCAAGCTGCTGCAAAAACCCTAAGTATTCCCACTTTTGATTTCTTATCTTTGTTTAAGCCATCACAATCTTTTCTTTCAGTTGTTACTAAAAGTATTTTAATTCATTCAAAAGAAGGTACTCAAGAAAAAGAGCTTGGCTGGGACTTAGACTTACTTTTATGGAAAAAGGTAAAGTTAATCACAGGAGTGTGTGTGTGTGTGTGAGAGAGATAGAGTGTCTGTGTGTGTGTGTGTGTGTATGTGTATGTGTGTGTGTGTGTGTGTGTGTGTGTGTGTGTGAGTGTGTGTGTGTGAGTGTGTGTGTGTGTGTGTGTGTGTGTGTGTGTGTGTGTGTGTTTGAGGGAGTCTAAGACATGAAGAGCAGGAACCATAATAAGTGATGTCCTCCTCTGGTATTTTGGTCATGCTATGCCTCTAACTAGAGAAGCCCAACCCACTTTGAAGAATTTGCAAATTCAGTTCTATCCTTTCTCCACTTCTCTTTCTATATCTGAAGTATGAAGTAGTCCCTCATTTCCCTTAATTCCTCCCTGCTCAAAAATCATAAAAATGAAATCATGGCTAAAAGATTAAAAAATGTTGGAGAAACTATGAAAGCTGGGGACTGTATGCATCCTCTGAACATCAAAATAGTGTTTGCAGGTATCCCCTTACTCAATAGTTTTTGATGAGCAGATACTGATTTTCTAGCAAAGTTATTTTCAGATATTGCATTTAGAGGATTCACTAAGAAAAGTTCTCAGGCAGTTAGTTCTAGATTACCTTGGAAGGTGGCAGGAGAGTGGTCTTGAATTCACAGCACAGAGGAAGTCTGTGATTGTGGAAAGAAAGGATGATAATTTAGGCCTGTCACCACAGCATTATGAGCCCAAGAGAAGGGGCCATTTTATAAGAAGCAAGTGGTAACAAAGATGCTGGGTGATCTTTGGGGAGTTGATTCTGGAAACGTGAAAGATAATGAGGTTTGTATAAGGATGGGAAAGTGAAAGTGAAGTGAGGAGGAGCCAGATGTGGGAGGCATTTAAGGTCTGGGATCATTGGTTTCAAATTTGACACAAGGTGTCTAGTTAATGTTCTGTGCCTGTAACACCAATAAGTAATTTACAATTTTGAAATAGGAAGATAGAGAGGGGGAAGAACAGAGAGTGAGAAAGAGATGTACTCTTTCTTTTTTTTGAGTTGGAGTCTCACTCTGTCACCCAGACTGGAGTGCAGTGGCCGCTCTTGGCCACCGCAGCCTTGACCTGCTGGGCTCCGGTGATCCCTCCACCTCCACCTTCCAAGTAGCTGAAACTAAAGGTGCACACTACCACACCTGGCTAATTTTTGATTTATTGTAGAGATGAAGTCTCACCTGCCCAGACGGGTCTTGAACCCATGGGCTCAGGTAATCCACTCACCTCAGCCTCCCAAAGGCGTGGGATTACAGGCTGAGCCACCGAGCCTGGGTGAGATGTACTCTTTATATTTTTTTTTAGGGTTTCTCTCTTATTGCTAGTGCTCAGGAATTGGACTCTTTCCTTCTTAGGCTTCTTGCAAATAACCAAGATCTTGCCTCAACTGCACATTTTCTTCTCCTTTATATCTCTCTCTTCTTACAGATGGTGGCCCAAATTCTTCACTAGAGTCCAAACCTCTTATCCAAGGTCCCTGGTCTAGTGTTTTCTCTTATACATTTATTTTTTGTTTCTTTGTCATAATTTTAGCAAACAAAGATAGCACTTTTACCTATTCCTAGTTATAAATATGCTCTCTTATGTAATCACATGACTACTTTTAGAACAATTAATGAGCTTGCAAAACGACATTAAGAGATTCAAATCCATGAGCTCAGGAAGTGGCATGAGGATCCATACCCTGTGTAGCACAGGTGCCAATGCCTCTCCCAAAGAGGTCCATCCACCAGCTCTGAAGAATCCCTCTCTGTTGTCATATCCCTCATTGACGGCCATGAATCTGACATTCTTATAAGAATTCTGGTGAATCTCATTTGAGGTGGGGCCACCCATACCCTTCAGGAGGACTGAGGACATAAGTCCATGAAGATAATCACAGGTACAGAAAGTCACAGCCTATGACTGTCTTCTGTAGAGACACCGCCTCCCCAGATGGCTAAGAGTTGCCTTTTGTATTCTTTCTTCTGCATGATAAGGGGAACAGAGCAGGACTTTGGGCAAACCCAGAGAAAGGCCATTCTGTGTGTGCCCTGTGTACTCTGTACCCAGACAGAGTGCCACTCAATTCATTTAGAAAATTAAAAATATATCTAACTTTGAGATAGGTAGAAATAAAAGGTGAAAGAGAGAGAGAGAGAGAGAGAGATGAGGTGATGTGTGTGCAGTACCAACTCTGAGACTTGATGAGGTGATGTGTGTGCAGTACCAACTCTAATAGGTTGGTACTGAGTGTGTTTCTCACATTATCAAGTTCTCTTCCATGGGAGTTTATGAATATACCTCATATGAAAAATGTAACATTTATATGTATAAATTAAGAATCTGGGAGCAGGCAAATTACCCTGGATTAACCAGGAGGGCCTAAATGCAAGCACAGTGTCTTTAGAAGAGTGAGGCAGATAAATAATTAATACAGACTGAAGAGAAGAAGGCATTGTGACCACAGAGACAGAGACTGCAATGTGCCAAGGTCAAGGAATGCTGCAGCCCATAGAAGCTGACAAAGGCAGGAATAGACTCCCCTAGAGTCTCTGGAGGAGCCCCGCATGAGGACACACTGATCTTGGCCCATTGAAAAATATCCTAGAATTCTGGCCTCCAGAACTGTGAGAGAATACATTTCTGTTGTTTTAAGCCACCAAATGCTTGATAATATGTTACAACAGACCAAGACCACAAATACTAATGGGGCTCAAGGAAATCCAGATAAGGTGTGATCATCATTTGCAATCTCCTTTTTAAACTTTCTTATGCTACATACACATAGGTTGGTACAAGTTTATGTGGTAGAACAGGTACATGAAACCCTGCAGTGAATAGAGTTACCAGTTAGTTTAATAATCAATAATTTATATTTGGAAATTATCTCTCTCATTAGTAATAACGTTCTTCAAATCTTCATTGCAAGATTTGTAGAGGAGCATAGAAGGGAGGAAGTGGGCAATCACAACTCAGTGAAGTAAAATACATTCTTTCCCCTTGCATTAGATTCCTGTTGCTACTGTGACAAATCACCACAGATTTTCTGGCTTCACACAACACACATTTATTATCCTACACTTCTGGAGGTGAGAACTTTTACTAAGGTAAAATCTAGGAGTCAGTAGAGTTGTTTCTCTTCTGAAGACTCCGGGGGAGAGAATGTGATTCCCGCTTTCCATCTTCAAGAAGCACTTACATTCCTGGTTCCATCACTCCAGTGTCCCTTTCCACTGTTACAGCTCCTCTCTCATGGTTACATTCTTGCTTCCCTTGTGTAAGTACTCTTGTTACTATACTGTTCTCACCCACATAATTGAGGATTCTCTCCTGATTCCAAAATTCTTAACCACATCTGCCAAGTAACTTCTGATAGATAAGGTAACATTCATTGGTTATAAATATTAGAATATAGATATCCTTGTATGACTACCATTCATTTCACCAAGAACTCTCATCATATCCATTGTTATGTACCCCTGAAGCAGAATACAGCATCACAAGATTGGAACTCTCTGACATGTGAATTCAAATTTTGGGTGATTCGGAGTCTGGTGTTCTGAGAAAAATCATGATGTGTAGCTGTTTTTTGAAAGGTTCTTTGACTTTGTGACCAAGAAGGAAATATTTACTTCTTACATATGATGTAAAAGAGTT
>NW_007221337.1:0-8021 GCF_000164805.1 Carlito syrichta | reverse complement strand
AGATATGGCTATGGGAGTCAGCATAAGTGTAGTGAAGGGGAAAGGCCCAGGGTAGCAACAGTTCCTGCTACATTCAACTCTCTGCATCCCCACAAAAGGTGTGTATTTCAATCAAAAGCTGCATCTCTCTAAACCTGGATTATGGAAGGTTGCTTGCTAGCAATTTCCTGCAAAATCCAGGCCTAAAGCAGCAGAAGAGTTGTGTATGGATTGCAACCCTGTGGTATGACTACCTATTGTCGTGAACTGTAATATTCCCTGAAGTTCCCAGGCTGCAGTCCACTGAGTCTGATGTAGTTGGTTCCATTTCCAGTGATGACCTGGCCAAGGTAGAGATGTGAGGCATAGATGTTTATATTTATGTCCAATTTTTACTGGGATTCAAACTATTTCTTCATACTCATGAATAGAGGCTTGGCAGGAGATGTAGACTCTTTCCTGAATGTGTAGTCTGGGTTGCTGGCATCTAGGTGAGGATGATTTTCCCTTGCACTGCTAAAGTGGAAGGTGGCATTGATAGTACACAGCATGGACACTCACCAAGCATCAGCTGCTCTCTCTTAAGAGAGAGAATTCACTGATCTGCCCTTTCCCCAGAATTCCTACTAATTTGCACTGCAGAAATTCAGGCAATAGGGTAGCTGTGCCAAAACCCCAGGAGCATGGTGGTAGATGCTGGATCTGTGAGTGAAACGCATTGAGGAATCATGACATCATCTTTGTGCATCAGAGAATTGCTTGACCTTATGCTAGTAACAACAATGGCTTAAGGGCATTACAGAATACTTTTTAATATATGAAATATGCTTCTGAGAATTTTTTTATTTATAACAAGGCAGTAATTTTATACTCCCAATGATATTGATAATGCAAACAAATTATTTTTATCCCCACTTGATCCATTTCAAAGCAACTTGTAGACTTACCAGAACCTTCCCAAAGTTCGCTATGTATCACCTAGAAACAAGTAGAGTCTTTTATATAATTTCAGTAAAAGTGTAAAATACATTGTTGAATTTGGTACTTGAGTCTATTTTAAATTTTTAGAATTGTCTTCTAAATATTTTTACTGAGCCGGACTCAGTGGCTCAGCCTGTAATCCTGCTCTTTGGGAGGCTGAGGTGAGTTGATTGCCTGAGCCCACAGGTTCGAGACCCACCTGGGCAACTTGGTGAGACCTCAACTCTACAATAAATCAAAAAAATAGCTGGGCATGGTAGCGCATTCCTGTAGTGCCGGCTACTTGGAAGGCTGAGGCCGAAGGATTGCTGGAGCCCAGAAGGTTGAGGTTGTGGTGGCCAGGAGCATAACCAAAGCATAAATAAATAAATAAATAAATAAATAAATAAATAAATAAATAAATATCTTTACTGACAATATTTCCTTTACTCAGAAATATATTCTCTGCCAACAATCTGTGCTCCCTGGTCTGACTTGGGAAACTGGGGACACTGCACCTGTCCTGAGTTACTGAGATGTGCCAGGTCCACAGCTGTGCCAAGCCTGGCCTATCCCCTGCTGATTTGCATGTGCCCAGAATATAGCTCAAGGCCCTGAAGATTTATTGATAGACTGGTCTCACCCAGTGCAGGACTCAGTCTCAGTCAGGTCACAGCATGGGCATGAGGGCCCCCACTCAGCTTCTGGGGATCCTACTGCTCTGGTTTCCAGGTAAAGATAGAGAACAATAGAATTGACTCCATGTGCTGATTGCTGTATGGACATTCAGAGAAGTCCTCTTATAATATGGTTAATTGTGTGGGTTTTTTTTATGTTTTCAATTTCAGGTGCCAGATGTGACATTCAGATGACCCAGTCCCCATCGTCCCTCTCAGCGTCTCTAGGAGACAGAGTCACCATCACTTGCCGGGCGAGTCAGGGTATTAGCATTTATTTACAGTGGTATCAGCAGAAACCAGGGAATCCTCCTAAGCTCCTGATCTATGGGGCATCTAAATTGCAATCTGGGGTTCCATCAAGATTCAGTGGTCGTGGTTTTGGCATAGATTTCACTCTCACCATCAACACCCTGCAGCCTGAAGATGTTGGTAATTATTACTGTCAACAGAGTACCAGTTACCCTCCCACAGTGTTACAAGCCATTACATAAACTACCCACAGAAGGAAATGCACATATTGCCTGGTCTGCCCCAGCTGCTGCTCCTGGTGCCTACAACTACTAATAATGTTTCTCAGACTCAGCTATGTTTCGAATGTCATTGGTAGATTTTGGCAGTGGGGCCCATGAAGGCTCCTCTGAACTCTGACTCTCTTTTATCCTCCTCTGTGCCAGAAGCATGAACATAACAATGTCTTTCCTGATTTAATAATGAAAGAAGATTAGTACACCTGAAGAGTGGGTATTATGGAATAATGGGAATTCATAGTGCAAATGAGAAGCCACTTTTTGCTTTCCAAGAGAAATTGTGTTGATGCAAATAATTATAATTTGAATCATAGCATTTCAAAGCTAGATTATGCCCTTTGGAGAAGCAAATACTAGGATCAGAGGATTATCTGGACTTTCAGAAACCTGATTTTATCTAGCCTTGAAGGTATAAGATGTCAAACTATATGGTCTTCAAATTTATCTTGGAAGCCCAGTGTTGGGGAGGAGTTGTGATGCTCTCAGCTTATTACCACCTCTCCAGGTGACTCACCAGCCTTCACCTCAGTCCACAGTCTGTGTTCAGATGTCAATCAATATGAATCATCCTCTTCTGACTTTCAATTCTATTGGGGGACCTGTCATTGAACAACTCTACAGGAAACCAGAAAGAAAAAAGTCTTTGGAAAAGTGTATTTTCAGAAGTGACATGCTGATGCAAATATGGCAGTTGACAGCCCAATATAGTCAATATTTTCACCATTTTACACGTTAGAGTTGCCCCCCAAATACATTTTAATGTGTTTTAAAGGACCACTATCAAGTCTGTATTAAAGCAAGAAAGCTTTGCTATAAGAGAAAAAACAAAAAATCAATACATTGCTTGAAACAAATAACAGTTACATGACAATCAAATGAAAAATCTTCCTTGACAAAAAACAAGACAACTGAAAATGCTAAACATGTATGTAACATTTTTCCTTAGTGTGAAAGTTCTTTGCTATTCCAAATTTATTCAGAAGGCATCAGAATCATCAGTTTCTGACAATACATGAAACCCATAATCCATTTACTGGATGATAATCTTTATTTAACTATGTAACAGGTGATGTGCAGGAGGTTTAAGAAAGTACGTTTTAGAAATTGTATAGTTCTGCCAAAGAGATTTACTTTTTTCCCATGAGGTCATTCAAGAAAATTCCAAACGACAGCTACATCTTCCATATACACTCAGCATTATTTCCTAATCGATGCAACATTACATTTGAAAATATTGAGAATATTGTAAAGGGTGATAGGTATAGTTATCTGTCCACCAAATACTTTTGACTAAATATTTAAATGGAATCAAGGTTTTTAGAAACTTTAGTAATTTCTAAGGTGAAAAAATTAACTAAAAGTGTGTAAACCTGTTTTAAAGAACACTGGATTTCAATTAACTGCTTAATTTGCTTTGGGGAGGTTTTTCACTCTTGCAGCCTGCCAGTAAAAGGCAGTGCTCAGCCCTTCAGCCTTGACTTTGGATAAATACAATCTATAGTCTAGAGACAAGCTCACTGGACTGCAGCACAATCCCCCACCTGAGTCTTGCCTTAATCAGCAAGATGATAATTAATAGGAACATCCATGAACATGAATATATAATTATTTAATGCAATGAGACACTGAGTTTTGAGTGTTTATATATCAATCATTATTGTTTGAAAACTAACTGGATTTGCACATCCATCCATGTAGATAGATTCATTTTATTAAAATTGATGGCATGAGTATGAATACTTAGTAGTTTATTTATAAATCTACTAAGACAAAATTTAAAGCTAAATAATATATCAATTAAAAAACTGATATTTACCTCATTTACCCTAGAGAATGAGAGAAGATATTCACTTATGGAATATGCACATCTTCAGGTGTGCATAACATATTTCATGTGCATGGTTGCATTTATACTTATAAATAATTGTTGGATATGGATTTTTTAAAAACATACCTATGGCTTAATAAATATATATATGTATATATATAGCAACTCATCCATATGTGTATGAATATTATATAAATTAAATTTATTAAAATGATTCCGGTTACTTCCTAACTTAAGAACTGCCATGCTTGACAAGATATATAGTAACTGCTCTGACTACAGAAATTTCATTTATTATATTTATTTCTAAAACACTTACCAAATGTATATGCCCACCTTAAAGTATGTTTCTAACTCAGTGGAGGTGCAAAAGTGATGAATGCAGAACATTTTTTTTAATGTTAAAAATTGAATTACCACATCCTGTGAAAGTGTCTGTTATATACATGCCCACAATGATGCTATGGTGCATGGGGTTCTCACAACCGGAAGCTGGACTGATGTCACATCATTGCCATTCTCAAGGATACCCTGGATCATCTAGACTGGGAATAGCATTAGAGTCTAAACTCCAAGATATATCATCACTCCCATAGTAGTATAGCCATGAACAGAAGCTGCCCTGCTGGGTGACCCAGCTGCCCACATGTGATGCTGTCTGGGGAGCACTCACAAGATTCCCTGGATTTGTGTATGGAAAACTGCTGGAGAACAGGCAATAGTTTGTATCTCAGGACTTAACTACATCTCATGCACCACTGGCTTATGTCCCTGTCAGTTGCAACAGTCTTTACCGGAATAAGTTTGCAGAGGATTATTAGTAAATGCCTTGGAAATTGAGTGCCCAGTAGATTTTATTTATTTATTTATTTATTTATTTAGGTAAATTTGCAGCAGATAAAGCATATTGGTGGTTGAAATTTTAATTAGCTTATATTGATACTTGGAGATAAGAAAAAAACAAAGTTCTTAAAAATCCAAAAATTGGTTTTAAAAATAAGAAGCAAGCATATGCTGGAAAAACTAGAGCATAGGCTTTTTCTCATAGGCAACTGAAAAAATTCAGAATGATGTAAACATTTTATTTCTGAAGCTTAAGAATTTAATATGGGGAAGACTGCAGGAATGGGAGCATGAAGGGAATATAGTAAAGGTCAACATTTAATTAAACTGCCTTGGCTTATGGTCGGTGCACTTGTGGATGATGATGGGGATGGTAATTGATGACATGAACACAAAAGGAAACCAGATGCATTTCTTGTGAGGAATCACAGAGTTGAAAGCACCACTGCCTGGTTTCCTAGTCTGATCCTGTGCCACTGCCAGTTTCAAGAAAAAGTAGTGCATCGAGCAGGTTTTTAGGTCTGTAATCACTGAAAGATTAGTGAGACTCCTGTGCTGAGTAGAGCTTCTGAGACTCATTCTTCTCTAAAATGATGTCTAGTAGAGGCCACTGGTCAAGTTTAGGAGATGTAACATGTAATGCCATGCTAATCAGTAGGGCCAGCAGTGCCTATGCCAGTAGGGGAGCAGAGGGGATGGAGATCAATATCCATAATTCACACGTGTATGAAGGATGGTCTGTGTAGCCTGAGATGTTGGAGGCAGCACCCTTAGTCTATGGGAGATGTCTGTCCTTCTATCCCTGTACCCTCAGCCTTCCTGCTCATTCTGACCTCAGCAATTGTCCCAAGAAGAACACTGGCCATGTGAAAGAAGCTGCCGTATACAACCACTGATGCTCAGTCGAATTCTTCTTTCCCAGGTGTGTTTCTCTGCCAGTGCCAAGTCAGAACTAGTTGTCATATGCAAATTTGGCAAATGTGACAGGAGGACAAAAAGTCAGGTGAATGTCAGCTCAACAACTGATGTTTCTGTTAATTATAGAATTTTAAATAATCTAGTCCTCATTTTTCATTGCTTTCTGATATCGTTTATATACAATTTTTGTATTTTATAATTTTAAATGTTTTGTACATTCTGCAGTTGTTGTTTCAGCCTTTTCATTCCTACATTGTTGTAACTTGAAATAAAGACTCTTTTCACTCCTTAGCTTAAATAATTTTTTAGAGGTGACTAACTTGGTACTATTGTGTCATAAAAAGGCATATATTTTCAAATTAATAAATGAATGCTTTAGTTTCACAATATGTGATTAGCACTCTAGTAATAGGAGTGTAAAATATATTTATTTTCCATAAAATCAATTTAAAATAATGCCTTAAGAATATTTATGAATTAAAAAGGGTGTGCCCAGTACATACCATGGCATAATATGACCAAAGTTAAATAATGTTTAAACCCTCTGGTAGGGGAATTCTTATTTTGATTAAGGAAACTTGAGATGATTTTCTATTTCTAGATATTATATTCCATGGTAAGTACAATTAAAATTTTACTTCAAGACAGAACAAATGCAAAGAATAAAAAAGTTTTTATAGCAGGTGATTTGTAACACATACAAGAAATGACAAGACTTCAGAGTCAATTTATATACATACAAGGGGTGCCTAAAAAATTAATTTTTGGAGGAAGGACTCTTGTAACACAGGCTCCTTCCCCTAGGTAGGCATTCTAGAAACTCACCAATATCAGTGTACATGCTAACATTGTTGTGAGACACTAAATTTGGCTTCAGTGAATTGTTTTTGGATTCTTTCAATGAGTTTACCCATTTTATGATGGGTGGCTTATTACCGCACCATACTGTGTGTTCACCCAGTTTTGAGCAAAAATGCCAGTGCCCCACCCTTCTTATTCACCTGATCTCACCTGTGATTTTATTTCTCCCTAGATAAATGAAATCCTCAAATGGAAACATTTTGCTGAAGTGGAAGAAGTGAAACAAAAAACAGCGAGAACACTAAAAGGCATGTAAATTGATAAGTTTAAAAGCTTTTTTGAGCAGTAGAAAAAACATTTTGATAGGTGTATTGCATCACACTAAGAGTACTTTGAAGGTGGCTGAAGTTTAAACATCTAGAAATAGATAAATATTTTTTCACAAATTCCAACTTTTTGTAGGTGTTGCTCATATTCCCCAGTAGGGACACACATGTAACTAATGTTATATTGACTTTTATTCTCACAGCTACCCATATAAAGGTTGGAGATGATGCACCTACCTCTGTGAGCAGGACATTCACTGGGACCCTGCACAGTGGGGTGGCCTCAAACACAAACCTCCAAAGGAGGCACAGTAATGTGCATGGGCACCTCTTCTGTGTGGATGGAAGCCATGGAACTCCAGATCTGTTTCCCAGAGCCTCTGTTTTCCCCTCCACTTAGGATACTTGCACCTCCAGACCCTTCAGTGAGTGGCTGTCACACTCCCTGGAGCAAATACTAAAGGTTCCTGTGGTACTTGACTGCACGGATCCTAGTCTTGTCATTGGGCAGGAACCCTAATGTGTCATGAAATGATCTGCTGTCATCTATGATCTTCAGAGCAATTTACCAAGTGACCATCACCCTCACCAACTGTCTGAAGAATACTAAGCTTTCTGAAATGTGTGATTTTAGGTTTTGGAACAGCTCACAAGAGTCTCATGTATATACATTCCATAACACAATAATCTCATTTTGACTTTCCTGATCATCTAGTTTTTTGAGCTGTTTCTCACTCTGTTCATCTACTCTCAGACTTTTCTCTTGTGAAGCTGCTAATGTGTGTTTTTATTCCAGACTTACATGACTCCAATGCTGCAAAACTAGATGTGTGCTCATTACAGACCCATGTTTTAAGGATAAGAGACATTTGTTTTGAGTACAATTTGCTTTTACGGTTTTTTCTAGTAAGTCATGGTGGAAACTAAGGTGAAAAATATGTTAGCTAAAATGCATGAATGCAGCCGGGCTCGGTGGCTCAGCCTGTAATCCTGTGCCTTTGGGAGGCTGAGGTGAGTGGATTGCCTGAGCCTGCGGGTTTGAGACTTGCATGGGCAGCGAGACCTCATCTTTACAATAAATCAAAAAATCAGCCAGATGTGGTAGTGCGTGCCGGTAATTCCAGCTACTCAGAAGGCTGAGGCGGCAGGTCAAGGCTGG